>NW_007246719.1:541817-577784 GCF_000164805.1 Carlito syrichta | reverse complement strand
CCCCCCCCCCCCCCCAGAATTATCCTTTTGAGGGAAAGCCCCTTGTGGTACATTTGAAATTTTTTCCTCTGGATTAAATGGTCAACCAAAGTTTTTATCTGGAAATTTTGGGAAGATTGCATCCCAATTTGCAGAAGAAATGTCCCAAGTTGTGGCAAACAGGTGACTGGTTCTTCCACCATGACAACATACCTGCCCACACTGTGCTGAGTGTTTAGCAGTTTTTGATTAAAAAAAACATTATGACCCCTGTGTTCTACCCTCTCTATTCATCCGATCTTGCCCCAGCAACATTTTTGTGTTTTCCCAGATGACGAAAGTACTCAAAAAAGGGAAACATTTTGCCAATGTGGAAGGAGTGAAACAAAAAAACGGCAAAAGCACTGAAAGCAATTAAAATTGAGAAGTTCGAAGACTGTTTTGAGTAGTGGAAAAAGCATCTCGATAAGTGCATTGCATTAAACCGAGAGTACTTTAAAGGTGACTGAAGTTTAACCATGTAAGGATAAATACACAATTTTTTGCAAATAAATTTCATTTTGGGGGGGTCCCCCCCGTATAAAATGCTATGCCAAGGTGCACATAATTCCATAGCTACAATTCACCATAGGAAAATAATTAGTTATGAACATAATGATTTGTAGACCATGATGTACATCTAAAATCATTTAAAATATTAAAAAGTAGAAATAGCCTGAATGTTCATAAATAGAGAAAATACTAATCTTAGAACAGTTATAAAATAAAATATAAAAAACAGAACAGACTTTACCTGCAATATTAGACTTAATATGAAAAGAATGTGCCGTGGGATAAGCAGATATTATTATTTGTGTAGTAAAAATACTGATACTTTTTATTTTTCATGTTTATATATTTTCCAAATTTTATACCATAAACATTTATTGTTTTTATATTGCGAGTAAAAATTAAATATGAAACACTCTTTGAAGGGTTGTAGACATGCTGAAGTTCCATCCAGAAGGACTCCAGACTTTCTCTGTAAGGACAAGGCTTATCCCCTCTGTCCCAATGTCCGCTCTCAATGGCTGAAATTAGTGTTGCTTTTTTCTTACCCTTCCGTTGTAAATGCTAGGAAAGTTAAAAATTTTTTGATAGGATATGAGAGAGAAGACATTAGAAGAACTAGGAAGAGGAATGTGTATTTGAATTATATTTTCAATAAAAAATATATGTGAGTTAAATTGAAGAGCTTGAGAAAACTGAAAATTTTCCTCCTGAGTTAAACAACTATAGTTGTTCTCTGGATGAGTTAGCTCTGGACTGTGGACTGTAAACAATATAAATTGCTCTTGACTTTGTAAGTAATAATGCCTAACTTTAACAAGTCAAACATTATGCATAGAATTGAGCACGAAGTTTTCAAGATAAGATAAGGAAATAAGAGGAAACCGTATGTAAAGCAGATACAAACATCCCTAGCCTTGAGTTTCCCTAGTTAAATATTGATTTTTACATAGCTCCATTGGTTGCAATGGAATATGGCTGGCAGCTACTAATTACTACTATACTGTTGACTTGGGGTGACAAAAATGCTGGCCTATTCTGTAACTATTTTTTCTTTAAAAAAAAAAACTCAAATAATACTGCTTTCTCCAGATATTCCTAAGCTGCAGCATCAATCACTCTCAATTATATTCCAGTTCACATTATTTTATAGGATTTAATTTCCTTTTATTCACAGTTGACTTTCATTCATTTATTCAACATTTGCTGAATTCTGAATATGTTATAAGAAATAAGAATTTTTAATTGTCCTTTACATTTTGTTTTCGACCTCTTAGAGATTTTATTTAATATGAATTATTTTCTCCTCTTTTTCTACCCAACCCAAAATGGTAAGGGGCACATTTATTATTTAAATTAAAGTGAATTCAAATAAATTTTTAAGAATTTCATTATATCCCTTGAGATAATTGGAAACATAAAATCACATACCACAGAAGAAAACTTGCCTTTAAATTTGTGTGTGTGTGTGTGTTTATTTGTTTAGTATTAGCAGCATCACAGATAATCAGTCAGATAAGGGATAATCAAGAAAGCAACAGAATTGTTAATAGTCATTAAAAATCCTATATTAACCTGACAATATAATTTTCATATGATAATTGCAGAAAAATTAATATATTTGTTCAATTTTTAGATTTGAGTGGCAATAACAAAAGCTCTTGTTTTTTATACTTATATATAAAAAAACAAGAAGAATATAAGTATATATATAATATATACTTATATTATACTTGGGTTATTACATTAAAAGAATTCAATAAAATTATATTTATTGTTTAATTTAATATGAAAAAATGTATAATTTAATTAAATTTAAATACATTAATAATTTAAAATAATAGCAGACAGTATGATATAATAGCACAGTCTATTAGAGTAGACCTGGCCCCAAAAGAAAAATATCTTAGTATTACAGAAAATAAAATAGAAATTAACTTTCTGTAATCCTAGCCCTTCACTTTAGAGATAATAAAATATGTATGAACAAGTTGAGAAACTTGTCTAATACTATAGCCAGCCATTGGTAAGCTTAGTATAAAATTTGGGTTTTCAGACTTCCTTCCTGGTGACTTTGTCTCAGTCTGCATAAGGCAAATTGCTCTGTTAAAACTTTAATCAGTTGTGTAAATGGTTTCTTTCCAGCTTTTCTAGTAACAGATCAACCTACCTATAAGACAGTTTAATGTAAGAAAGAAAGACAGAGTCATTGTCAAGAGTTAAATAATGTGGGTAAATAAAAATGAATATTTACTGTAAAAAACAATAATACTAATGTCCTATATGTTATAAAATATACATAGAACTAAAATTCATGACAAATAACATACAAGCTAGAAAGGGCAAAGAAAGTCAGCATGTTGTAATAGCAGCATTATTTAGGAAGGAGTAAAAACATTAATGTATTTTGAACTATAATAAAATAAGAAAGCATACTTTAATCTCTGGGGTAACCATTAAAAGCAAACCAATACAAAGTAATAAAACCTAACAAACTAATAGAAAGAAAATGGAATGATTTAAAATAATTAATTTAAATAAGGAAAAAAATTGAAAACATTAACAAAGCAGAAGGGACAAGTAGTAAATAGAAAACAAGTAGAAAGATTATAGCTATAAAATGACAAAGATCAGTAATTACATTTAATGTCAATGAACCAAAACTCTAGTTCAAAGACAAAGATTGTCCAGTTGAATGAAAAGCAAAACCCAACTATATGTTGCTTATATGAGATACAACTCAAGCATAAGTAGACAAAAAATGTGAAAGTAAAAGGATGAACACAGAAAAAATGCAAATTTTTACCAAAAAAAGCTGCTGAATTTATGAAAATATTAGATAAGGAGCATTTTTAAAGATAAGCAGTGACATTTCAATATGATAAGTATCTATTAATAACAACTAGGAATATGTAATAAATCTTTAGTTGTAGCACCTAATAACATACTTTCAAAATATACAAGTCAAAAATGAACAGAAACAAAAGTAGAAATAGAGCTATCTATAATCATAGTATTTCTTATTGATTGATAAAGAAAGCAGATAAAAGCCAATAAAGACATAAAGTACCTGAACCTAACAATACACATTATTTTCAAGACATGTAGAATATTTACCAAAATTGACCATATCTTGGATCATCAAGCAAGTCTCAAATTTTGGAAGACTGAAATCATGCTGAGTGTGAAACTAAGCTAGAAATCAGTGAAAAACAATTTTTTTTTTTTGAGTTTGGGTCTCACTCTGTCGCCCAGACTGGAGTGCAGTGGCTGCTCCCAGCCACCGCAGCCTTGACCTGCTGGGCTCCGGCGATCCTTCCACCTCAGCCTTTCAAGTAGCCAGAATTACAGGCATGCGCTACCACGCCTGGCTGATTTTTTGATTTACTGTAGAGATGAGGTCTCACTGCCCAGGTGGGTCTCGAACCTGTGGACTCAGGGAATCCACTCACCTCAGCCTCCCAAAGGCATGGGATTACAGGCTGAGCCACCAAGCCCGGCTGTGAAAAACAATTTATTAAAAATGTAAATATTTGGAAATTAAAGATCACATTTATAACTAATTTATGCAGAAAACAAGAAATCACTAGGGAAATGAAAAATTATTTTGAACTAAATGATAATATAGTACATATTAAATCTTCTTGGAATTTGCTAAGGCTATGATTAAAAGAAAACTTATAACCTTGAATGTAAATAGATGAAAAGAAGAAAGGCTGAAAATCAAGAATATGAGACTAGATCTTGAGAAATGTAGGGGAAGAATCCACAACAGATGAAAACAAAAAATTTTATAGGAAACCATTAAAAAGCAGAGAATAATGAAACAAAAAACAAATTTATGAGAAAAAAATCAACAAAGCCAAAAGTTTGTTCTTTAAAAGACAAAAAGACTGGTAAACTGATCATGAAGAAGACAGTAATACACATTACCAATATTAGTACTGAAAATGAGACATCACTACAGGTTCTAGAGACAATGAAAGAATACTAAGAGCATCATGTGAAAATCTTCATGCCAATAAACTTGATCATTTAAGTGAAATAGATAAATTTCTAGAAAAAACACAGTTTTTAAAGGAATACAGTAAGAAACAAAAATATGAATAGCTTCCACATCCATTAAATGAACCAAAGCCTTAATACAGACCTTTCCCCAAATACGTCTTTAAACACAAATAGCTACACCAGTTAATTCTTCCAAATATTTAAGAAAGACCACATTAGTTTTTAGGAACCTCATATACATTCTTTCAGATCATAGAACTGAAAACAATTTCTAACTCATTTTAAAAGGCCAGCATAACCATGATTCTAAAACTTGTCAAAGCTTATAAGTACAACCCAATTTATCATACAAACATAGCTGCAGAAACCCTAGACAAAACTTTAGAAAATAGAGTCTAGTGGTGTATTAAAATAATAAATACATCATAGCCAAATCAAGTTTACTCAAAAATTATTTGATGAATCATCTACATTAACTTAATAAAGGAGAAAAATCAGATGATTGTTTCAATTGATGAAGGAAAATATTGTATAAAATTGAATATTCATTCACAAATGTAAAAAAAGTTCTTGGTAAACTAAGAATAGAAGGTAATGAACTTAATCTGATGTAAATTAGTTTTTAAAATTTTTGACCATATGACTTCAGTGACTGCCAGGTTATCTGGCCTTCTTTAATAAAAGTACTGATTACCCAGAACAGTTTTTGAGAAATTATAGATCGTCAAGGGATTACCAGCCAAAAGTTTTTAAACAGGTTAACAATTGTGTAAGTCAGTTATTAATTCTTCAAAATTTCATTATTCCCATATTAGAGTTACTACATTTTGCCTAGGAAACTTTCTGAATTGCTTTAAGAAATTTGCTTCTCTTATTATTTTATAAAAATTTCTGACAGGACATATTCCATTTGCATTGAACATTATATGTTCTTATAGATATACTTAACTATAAAGAATGACATAAAGACAAACTTTTTTTTTATAACTTTGCATTGAGTACACAAAACAAAACCATTGACCCTCAAAAAGGAAATACAATTAAACGTATGAGGGAAAGACGAGACATATGGTGACCTCATGAATGGGTTAAGTTCATAATAGATAAAAGACTTAAAGGTTTATAGCTTCTATTTTGAGAGACATAGAATAACACTTCAAGAAATCTATTGCTTAAAAAATATTAAGAACAAGAAAGGAGCTATAACAAAAGAACTATTCTTAGAAACCTGGAAGCAACTTTCTACCAACATTCTTTTAATTAAAATTAGATAATGAGAAATTATAATAAGGAACTCTGCTACACCATCCACTTAGGCTGATCTTCTTCTTTAACCTCACAGCAGGATTCAGGACTTTTATTTTCTTGAACTCCCTTGAAACCAAACCTAAGTGTGAAGTGGGCCACATCTAGAAGTATGGGCATATATATATATATATGTATATATACATATATATATGTTTTACATATATATTTTATATATGTATTTTATATATATATATTTTTAATTTTATATATTTATTCACTTAGTAAGTTACCAAACTTGACATGCAATAGGGAAGAATCCTTTTAAGTGTAGAAAGACTCATGTAAAAATCCACCATCTGTGGTAGGCTGAAAGGTGTGGTCTGATATGGGAGATAAATCAGTGAAAAACAAATGTTAATTCCTTTACTGCATGTAAGTAGACTGGGGACATCCAGAGATGGGCATATGAAGAGAGAAATGATGCATAAGAAAATCTAGTGTTGAGCAATTTGGAAATAACTGTCACACCTGGTTAAATATTTGCATGTATATAGAGATTTCTTTTGGTGTTTGCCCTGTGTTAATGAGCTAATACCAGTAGGGAAGATGGAACAAAATGGACTTATTACAATAATAGATAAGTGACTTAAAGGTTTACAGTTTCTATTTTGAGAGGCGTAGAATACACTTCAAGAAATCTATTGCTTAAAAAATTATTAAGAACAAGAAAGGAGCTATAACAAAAGAACTATTCTTAGAAAACCAGAAGTCACATTCTTGCTTGCCCTCTCTGTCTCTGTTTAAGACAAAGATAACAGAAGGAACCATTAGTAATTGGCTTCCCAAAAGAGGATAGTCTGTCACATATATGAACTTCTCCAAGATTTATCCTAAAGGCTATTGATATTGTAATGTGGTCTGACTTTATGCATAGATGGGTCAATTTTATACACTACAATATCCCTAGAGCCTAATATAGTGCCTGGCATATCGTGGGTACTCAATAACTATACAATTGAATCTTGAAAAACTTGGGTTGGAACAGCATGGGTCCACTTATACATTTTTTTTTCAATAAATATATTGGAAAATATTTTGGAGATTTCAGACAACTTGAAAACACTCTCAAGCTGCATAGCCCAGGAATATTTTTAAAAATTAAGAAAAAATTAGGCATATCATGAATACATAAAATATATGTAGGTACTAGCTTATTTTATTATTCAGTACCATAAAGTATACACAAATATATATAAAAAATTACAATTAATCAAAACTTACACACACAAGCATTCCGTGTATGTGGCGCCATTTGCAGTCAAGAGAAATGAAAACAAACATAAAAATTCAGTATTAGCTGGGCTCGGTGGCTCAGCCTGTAATCCCGCGCCTTTGGGAGGCTGAGATGAGTGGATGGCCTGAGCCCACGGGTTTGAGACCCGCCTGGGCAGCGAGACCTCAACTCTACAATAAATCAAAAAATCAGCCGGGCGTGGTAGTGTGCTCCTGTAATTCCTGCTACTTGGAAGGCTGAGGCGTAAGGATCACCGGAGCCCAGCAGGTCGAGGCTGCGGTGGCCAGGAGTGGCCACTGTGCTCTAGTCTGGGTGACAGAGTGAGACTCCAACTCAAAAAAAAAAAATTCAGTATTAAATTATAACTGCAAAAATTAACAGTAGTACATACTGTACTACTAGAATAATTTTCTAGCTACCTCCTGTTGCTATTGCTGTGAGCTCAAGTGTTTTGAGATTCTGCTTAAAATGTTGTGTGATGCTAATCATCCACGAGAGCAATTCCTCTCTCCAATAAATTGATTATGGCATTAAAAAGTGATTTCTTGTGGTTCTCAAATATTTTTCATTGTGTTTAGCACAGTATAACCTCAAGTAATATCAGGGCACCCATAAAAAGTGTCACTGGTGATGGTGAAAGTGCTCTCAAAGATCAGAGAAAAGTCATGACATTATAAGAAAAAGTTGAATTGCTTGATATGTACCATAGATTGAGGTCTGCAGCTGTGGTTGCCCACCATTTCAAGATAAAGGAATCCAGTGTATGAACCATTGTAAAGAAATAAAAAGGAAATCCATACAATTGTCACTGGAGCTACCCCACTAGGCACGAAAACCTTGCACCTTTTGTGAAATACCTTCTTATAGTGAAAATGCAACTTTTATATGTATTGAGGATTGCCAAAAGAAAGGTATACCTATGGACTGTAATATGATTGGAGAATAAGTGAAGTCATTATATGACAAGTGAAAACAAAAGGAAAGTGAAAGATCTAAAGGGGGAGTATTTAATGCCAGCAAAGGATAGTTTGATAAGTTTCATAAGAGGTCTGGTTTAAAAACTGTCATAATATTAAGAGAAGCAGCTTTTGCTGCCCAAGGGCGGCAGATAAGTCTCCAGATACCATTAAGAAAATCTTTGAGGAGATATTGATGATGGCCATTCTGACTGGAGTTAGATGATATCTCAGTAATAGTTTTAATTTGCAACTCCTTGATGACTAGTGAGGCTGAACATTTTTCCATATATCTGTTGGCTGCTTTTCTGTCTTCTTTTGAGAAGTGTCTATTCATACTTTAGTCCACTTTGTAATAGAGCTGTTTGTTTTTTTCTTTTCAGCACGTTTGAGTTCCTTGTAGATCCTTGATGTGAGGCCTTTGTCAGACATGGAGTTGGCAAATATTTTTTCCCAGTCTGTGGGCTGTCTCCCTGTTCGCTTGATGATTTCTTTGGCTTTGCAGAAGCTTGTTAGTTTAATGAGGTCCCACTTGTTTATCTTATCTCTTATGGCCTGGGCACTTCGGGTTTTGACCAGGAATTAGTTGTCAATTTCAACTTCCATAAGAGTGTCTCCTGCACTTTCCAAGGTTCTTATGGTTAGAGGTTTTACAATTTAGGTCTCTGATTCATTTAGAGTTGATTTTTGTGTATGGGGATAGGTAGGGGTCCTGTTTCAATCTTCTGCATGTGGTCAGCCAGTTTTCCCAGCACCATTTACTGAATGGGTTCTTCTCTCCCTGAACGGGTTTTTAATACAAATAAAATATTCTATTCAGAAGGGAAAAAAAAGTAACAAAAGACATCTATTAGTAAGGAAGATAAATTAGCACCAGGATGTTAAGGCAAGAAGAGATAGTCTAGCTATTAATTTGTGAAAATGCTGTCAGGTTTATGATCTGGATGGCTTTTGTTTTTCTTTTTTCTTTTTTGAGTTGGAGTCTCACTCCATTGCCCAGGGTGGAGTGCACCGGCACATTCACAGTCACCCCAGTGTTGACCTGCTGGGCTCTGTTGATCCTTCTGCCTCAGCCTTCCAAGTAGCCGAAACTATAGGCGTGCGCTACCATGTCCGGCTAATCTTTTGATTTATTGTAGAAAAGACAAGGTCTCACCATGTTGCCCAGGCTGGTCTCAAACCCGTGGCCTCTAGCAATCCTCTCGCCTCGGCCTCCCAAAATGCTGGGGTTACAGGCTTGAGCCACCACACCTGGCTCTGAATGACTCTTATTTGTAAAGTTGCTCGCTCTCAAGCCTTGAAGGAAAAAGGTGAATATCAGTCGCCAGTCTTTTGGTTGCACAAGAAGGCCTGGACAATGAGAACCCTTTTTCTGGTTTGCTTCTATTGATACTTTGTCCCTGAAGTTAGGAAGTACTTTGCCAGCAATGGATTGCCTTTTAAAGTTCTTTTGATGTTAGACAATGCCCTTAGCCATGCAGAATGCTATGAATTTGACACTAAAGGCATCAAAGTGGTCTACCTGTCTCAAACACAACAACTCTACTTCAGCCTCTAGATTGGGGGGCAGGGGAGTGTCAAAAGGAACTTAAAGGATCATTATACATGGTATTCCATGAAAAGGATTGTCAATGCTATGGAAGAGAACCTTGAAAGCGAGAACATCATGAAAGTCTAGAAGGATTACACGATTAAAGATGTCATCGTTGTTATAGAAAAAGCTATGAAAGCTATCAAGCCCAAAACAATAAATTCACTGCTTGAGAAGACTGTGTCCAGATGTTGTGTGTGATTTCACAGGATTTACAACAGAGCAAGTCAAGGAAATTATGAAAGAGAGTCTGGATATGGCACAAAGGAAAACAAAAAGGTGAGGTGGGGGGAGGATTTCAAGATACGGATCTTGGAGAAATTCAAGAGCTAATAGATATCACACCAGAGGAATAAACAGAAAATCAATTGATGGAGTTGAGTGCTTCTGAACTAGTGTCAGACGATAAGGAAGCAGTGCTAGAGAACAATCTTCTATGAGATGGGCACTGAAATAAAGCAAATGGTGAAAGAATGATTGGTACTATATAGAAACATTTCTAGAGAAAAGGAAAAGCACAAAGTTAGACAGAAATTAACATATATTTCCTTGTTCAAGGCTCAACTGTACTTTGAATAAATGATACCTGGGATCTGAAAATAGTTGAACTGGCCCTTTTGACATTTATATCAATCAAAAACAAAAGACATCTATAAAACAGGTGGTCTTTTTGCTTCTTGATGACTTTTTATCAACTTAAATATGTCACATGTTACTCATATATAGAGAAAAAGAGACAGAGAGAAAAAGAGAATACATGCATGTATTCATAGATACATAATCTGTGAATGTTTTTACAATAGTTTCTAGGAAAGTCATTCACTATATCATGTATCCCCTCACCATGTCCTCAAAACAGGGCTAAATAAGGACAAATTGGGGTCACAATACTTTATTGCCTACTGTGTCCCCAGTAGATTAAAGAAAATGAAGAGATTACTTCAATCTCTGAACTTATGTGACATGGCCAAAGTGACTTTGTGATCTCAAAAACACTCAAAACATCTGGGAAAACTTCCACCATTTAGCTCACAGGGTGAAATATTTATATTGTTTTTAATAAGTGCCAAGAATGCTGATTTCCCTAAGGGCTTAGAATTTCACTGAAAGAGCAAGGAAAGAAATGCATTTTCTAAAAAATGTTTTTCCCATTTATTGTTATAACGTAGAAAAATACAGGAAAAATAATGTCAATTTAGTAATTATACAAAAATTCATATTTACTCACACCATAATGTCCGGAACGGAGCTATGATATTCTGAGGGATGAAGTTCACTTTCAACACATTGTTTTAAGCAAGCATAATATACTAACTTATGCCTGTCTTAAAGTTTTATTATTTTCTGTCTTAGAGGTCAAAGATACCAAGGTCTTAAAAAATGTTAACAAAGCATATGACATGTAAATAATCATGGAAATGACTTGCTGTTCACCAGTGAGAAGTAATGCCAGCATATCTATAATGTGTTTTCTGACTATATTTAAAGAGAATTTAGACATAATTTAGACATGACTTCTGTACTCAAAGAACTTAGTAGTCTGGGAGAAAGAGTATGAGGGGTGAAACATGAAAAATTATTGAACAATATAATTTATCTGTTTGACATGCAGTCTGGCAACTTGTCAGAAATTAAAGAAGTCTATTTCTACCTTTGTCTTTTGCATACTCCATTTTTTCTTGTTGCACAGGGCAACAAGATGGCATCCCTTGAGTTTTATGATGTTTTAGTGTGTCTGTTTTGTATCTTTGTGTAACTAATTCCAGTCTAGTCGGGTCCAGCTGTGGTGCATCTCTTGAGTGGAGCTGTACTCGCATTTACTGTCATGTGTTTTCCCATTGTTTTTCTACATAGTGTCTACAATGAACCTTTGAATATATATGTTTTATGCCAAGGAGTCTTTGCATATTCTTTTAACTCTGCCTGGAACTGTCTTTTCATTCCCTTTGCTTGCATAATTGCTATTCATTTCTTAGGTCTCAGCTTAGGTATAAGTTCCTCCATTTCCTCATGGCATGAATCCATAAGAATCCCCTTTAAGTTCCTAATAGCTCCTTGTTTTGGGGCGTATTACACTTCAATTCCGTATTTCACTTAGCTATATTCTTGTGCATCACCTTAACTAGACTGTAATTTTTATGAGGGCAGTGAATAGGCAAAACTAAACCGATTCTCACTGTATGATCCAGAAGTCATGCTCCTTGGTTTTACAGAAAGAAGTTAAAGACTGGTGTCTAACAAAAACCTGTTCATGGATGTATATAGCAGCTCTATTCATAATTGCCCAATCTTGGAAGCAACCAAGATGTCCTCTAACAGATGAATAGATAAACTGTGTATATCCAGACAGTGGAGTATTATTCAGTGCTAAAAAGAAATAAGCTATCAAGCCACGGAAAGACATGAATGAAACTTAAAGGTGTATTACTAAGGTAAAGAAGTTAATCTTTCTGAAAAAGCTGCACAGCGTTGGATTCCAACTACAGTTGACTGTTGAACAACTCAGGGGTTAGGGAATCAACCTCCTGCCAAGCAAAAAATCTGCATATAACTTTCGATGCCCCAAACCATAACTAATAATAGCCAACTGTTGACTGGAATCCTTACCAATTACAAAAAAGGTCAATTAAAATATATTTTGTATGTTTATGTATCATATGCTGTTTTCTAGCATAAGCTAGAGAAAAGAAAATATTATTTTAATTATTATTATTTGAGTCAGAGTCTCACTCTGTCGCCCAGGCTGGAATGCAGTGGCACACTCACAGTCACCACAGCCTCGGTCTGCTGGGCTCAGGTGATCCTTCCACCTCAGCATTCCAAGTAGCTGAAACTACAGGCGCGTGCTACCACGCCCGGCTAATTTTTTTGATTTATGGTAGAGATGAGGTCTTGCCAAGTTTCCCAGGCTGGACTCGAACCCGTGGGCTCAGGCAATTCTCTCACCTTGGCCTCCCAAAGTGCTGGGATTATAGGTATGAGCTACCGTGCCTGGCCAAAGATGATTTTATTAAGAAAATAATAAAAAAGAGGAAATCGATTTGCAATTCACTAGGTGGAAGTTGATCATTGTAAAGGTTTCTTTCCTTGTTGTCTTCACAAGGAAAAAGAGAAGAAAGAGGAGAGGTTGGTATTGTCTCAGGGGTGGCAGAACTGGAAGCAGTACAGGAGATGGAAGCAGAAGCAAAAGAGACAGGCATATTTGCTATAACTTTTATTGAAAAAAAAATCAATGTATAAGTGGACCTGTGCAGTTCAAACCCATGTTGTTCAAGGGCCAACTATAGATGATGATCTGGAAACAGTAAAAAAAAAAAAAAAAATCAGTGGTTTCCAGGGGTAGTGGGGAGGGGAAGACAAATAGGTGAAGCAAAGAAGATTTTTAGGGCATGAAAACTACTCTGTAATACTATCATGGTGTATACACGTTCTTATAAATTTGCTCAAATCCATAAAATGTGCAGTACTAAGAGTGAACTTGAATGTAAACTGGACTTTGGGTGATAATGATGTATCATTGTATGTTTGTATCAGTTGTAACAATTTGTATCAGTTGTAACAAACGTATCTCTCTGGTGGGGGATGTTGGTAATAGGGGAGGCTACGTTTTTGTAGAGGTAGGGTTATGTAGGAAATCTCTGTACCTTCTCAATTTTGTTATGAATATAACATTGCTCTAAAAAATTAGTTTTACTAGAGATAGAAAAGAAAGAAGAAAAAAAAAGAGGAAAACCTAAATCAGACATAGGCATTATAAAAAAAAAATTATGAGATAAACTTATTTGTGACTATAGATTGAAAATTTTTAAAAGAGATATTTGTACACCATGTTTATAATAACATTATTTACAATAGCCAAAAGGTATAAGCAAATCAAGTGCTCATTTAATCAATTAATGAATGAATAACCAAAATGTTATATATATATATAAATGTATACATATACACCATATAGAATTATATAAATACGCATATATATATATATATATGGGCGTATATGTAAATAATGTATATATTGATATATACATATAAATATAGAAGGAACTACATATATATTCCATTCATATATATGTATATAATATATTACTCAACCTTAAAAAGAAAGGAAATTTGACACATGGATAAATCTTGAAGGCATTACATTAAGTGAACTAAGTCAGTTGACAAAAAGACAAATACTGCATGATTCTACTTATATAAAGTATCTAGAATAGTCATATTCATAGAGATGGAAAGTGGAATGGTGGTTACCAGGAGCTGCGGATAAGAGGAAATTGAGATTTGTTGTTTCGATGAATATAGAGTTTCAGTTTTGCAAGATGAAAAAGTTCTGGTGATTAGTTGCACAAAAATACTTAACTGTACACTTAAAATGGTTAAGAGGGTATATTTTGCTTGGTATATTTTTACCACAAAACAAAAAAAAATTAAACAATGAGTCTAACATTATATTAAAAGAAATATATCATGACCCAGTTGAATATATCTTAGAATTGCAAGGTTGGTTTCACATTAAGAAATCTATTGAGATAACTCATCACATTAACAAAATGGAAGGAGAAAAACCGCATGGGATCACTGACCAGATGCAGAAAAAGTATTTGATGAAATTTCCTGCTTCTTTAGAATAAAAATTAATAGTGGCCCAGAAATGGAAAGGAAACTGAAAAGAAAAAAAAAAAAAAAGCTTTTTGCTTAATCTACAGCAATTAATAATAAAATCTCTTAAAAATTTCAGAAATAAAATAGGTTGAACATTAATACAACTCGCATTGTGCAGGAACTACCAGTTATATTTATAACATGATACATTAAAAAAATTAGAATTAAAAAATATAATATTTGCAATTCCTAATAACATTTTTAAAAAAATAAACAACATGTACTGACAAAGTTTAGAACCTAAAAGAGACTTTGATATGACTTTTGGATAAATAATTAACATACAAATAATCATGCCTGTAATCCCAGCACTTTGAGAGGCTGAGACAAGAGGATTACCTGAACTCAGGGGTTTGAGACCAGCCTGGGCACCTTGGAGAAAACTTGTCTCTGCAATAAATCACAAAAATTAGCCAGGTTGGTAGTATGCACATGTAGTTGCAGCTCCTTGGAAGACTGCGGTGGAAGGATCGCCTGAACCCAGCAGGTCGAGGCTGCAGTGACCATGTGCATGCCACTGTACTCCTGCCTGGGTGACAGAGTGAGACTCTAAGTTAAAAAAAGAAAAAGCTTAGAGCCTCTAATTCTCTTGGTGGGAAAAAAAGGAAGCACATTCCTGTAAATTATCAACAATTGGAATAATATTTAGAAAAGATATTTCATTTAGAAAAAAAAGAACAAATTTTTCTATTTAAAAATAAGTAAGTGAAAAAATATGAGAGGGTGATATGAACAGCTAAAAGAGGACACAGAGTTGCCAACAACCAAGGACAAACTGAATGGATAAACAGCAAAAATGATCAACCTCCCTCCTAGTCACAAAAAGAGTAAAAGTTTCCAAAAATCTTTTAAGAAATGCAAAATCTTAAAGAAGAAAAATCTAAAAGGTTAAAGAGATCTAAATAAATGGAGAGAACTACCATCTCCATGGATAAAAGAATTTGTCACTACACTGGTATATTTTCCCCCTAATTAATCAATAAGTTCCAATTAAAATTTGAGTAAAACTTTAAAAATGTAATCTGACAAATGTTTATAAGATTAATATGAAAACACAAGTGGTCAATATTATTTAGAACAATAAGATAGCTTATGCTGTACTACATAGCAAAAAAATTATCATCATAATTGTACTTGTAATAATTGGTATAGTGTGATAATCAGTCAAGAATAGACACATTAGACCAGTGGAACAGAAAAGATTAGAGAGCTCTATGGACATACAGAGCTATAATGGATAACTTACAAATCCATGATTGACCATGCTAACACCAGCTAACCATATGGGGAAACATTGAATTCCTACTTCTTAACATGTGACAGCAAAACTTAAAATCTTTTAGAAGAATTGAATTGATGCAATATCTTTAAAATCTGAGTGTAGGAAAAGACATTTCAAGAGTAAAGTCCTAAAGAAAAAATGGAAAAATCTGACATTGCCAACTTCTATCCAGTAAATAACACTATAAAGAAAAAAGAAAAACACAGACTGGATGAAATTATTTGCAACACGTAATTGACAAAGCATTATTATCCTGGATATATGAAAGCTTCTAACCAAACAATGAAAAAAAAAAGAAGAGGAAAGCATTCCTATTTAAAAATAAGTGAAAAAAATATGAGTGGGTGATAAGAACATGTAAAAGAGGACACAGGGTAGCCAACAACCAAGGACAAACTGAGTGAATAAACAAGAAGTATGATCAACCTCCTTCCTAGCTACAAAATGCAGGTCTAATTTATAATAACATAAAATGTCTCACTCAACAGATTTGCAAAGTCAAAGAGTCTGAAAATACCATTGGTGACATGAGTGAAGACTCTTGTATGTGAAATTTGACATAGCCATGCAGACAACTTGGCAATATCGATAATCCAGAAGATGAGCTTATTGTATGACTCAGAATTACTAGGCTATCCATTAGTAAATCCTAGAAAAATTCTAGTTCAAGTGCACAGGATTCATGTACAAGAATGCTCATGAATCTCTTCCATTGAATAGACGCTTCATGTGGACAGAGGCTTAGTTTAGTTCACTGCTATACTCTAGAGCCCAGAACAGTGTCTGACACCTAGTAAAGAAACAAATATTGCTTTAAAATGCATCTAAAGCAAGCAAAATCAAGATGAAACGAGAATAAAGTCAGTTTTATGAGCCTGAGGACAATTTGAGCATTCAGTGTAACCATTCCATTCTTGCATGCCTTTTCAGCAGGCCAATCTAGGGTTTGCTCAGCCTGTGTGGTAACTACCATGGCATTTGTTAGTCTTTTTTATTCTAAAGGCAATACTTCCTTTTTTTTCACAGAATGGCTTGAGAATATTGAGTCTATTGCTTCAACAGTTTGCTTTAATGACTCATGGTTATTTATTTATTTTTATATTAATTCTCCATTTACTTTCATCTGAAAAAAAAGACCCTAAGAATTTCACATTTTTGAAATACCATCCTTTCAAATACCATACGATGGTGGCACCATGTAAGAGCCTTCTGCGTTCAGCCAAATTGTTGTGATGCCTTATAAGATAGGCTCGTCCCCAGTTCCTTCCTTCACCTATGAGCAGAAGACTCTTGGGCAGTTCTAGGTATTAGACACAGAGGTTGACTTGAGGCATTAGAATGAGAAGTATTATGTAGAATTAAATTGTATTATTTTCTTCAACATGAGATAAAAATGGGCCTGTGTACAAAAATGTTTTCACTAATCATTTTGGAGATCAAAGATTTCATTTCCTAAGAGCTCAAACTTCACGTCTTTCAGCAAGGACTTACTTTGAACCCGGTTTAATGATGCCGTCGAAGACTTCTTTTTCTCTTGAACAACAGCTAAAAGACTTGTAAAAAAATGTTGTTTCAACACTGAAGCACTTTAAATGACTGGCTCTAACCACAATGTATAAAAAGTATAATTCAGACTTGGCAGAGCGAACTAAATAAATAGTGATGATAAGCGACCTATCTAACAATGTAGCCTCCGTGTCTTGTCATTAACACAATTATGTCAGCACAGTCAATCAGCACATTGCCTTGACTTTAAAGCCAGAGACTGAATACATGCTTTTAAAGTTGCAGGGAGCAGAGAGAGAGAGAAGAGCTATCACGCTCAAGCCAGCAATGTGACTTTCCAGTTATTCAGGGCTTTTTAAGAAAAACAAGGTTATACATTTACAAAACGCTTTGTTGTTGCAGTAATGCTAAAATTATTCTTATGAGTTCAATACCATCTGTAATAACCCTCTGGCGATCCCAGACAAAAAGAGGGACCCTGGCTGTAGCATTCCTTTCACATATGAGAAACTGATTTACTACCTGAAGTGATAATTAATGGGATTCCGTTCAGTTTCAAGTGGAGATGAATCGCACAAGAGGTAAGTATGGAATCTCAGAATGGCAATATTCTTCTGAGAGCTCTCTCAAGCGTTCTGTGCTGAAAAACCTCTGTAATCGCAAGCGGCAGGTGACAGCACCTGCCAGCTGAATATCATCCATGAAAACTGGAGAGGGACTGGGCCACAGAAAAGGGAAGGACATACCTAAGAATTCTGTATGGCATTTCTCTTCTGTTTGGCTTGCTGAAGCCTAACCAGGCTACAGCAATCTATTTGCATCATTTGATGGAGTAACTTCAACTTCATTCACCAACACAACTGAAATGCCACAAGAAACACTTGCATTCACCTGAGTTTAAAATAGTCTCTGTAGACTGGAGAAGAAGGTAAGTGGTTTGAAGATTTAGTAGAGAAGTTTGACTATCAGAGTTTGAAGAAAGAAAATACTACTTTGATGCTTAAAATGAGGGTGAGTAGCACCCTATTATGATTAGATGACTTTTATCTCACCAGTTCCAGAATGTAGGCTGTATTTACAAGTAATAGTCATTTCACATAGATACACTGGAAAGGATTATATAATAATCCCTAGGATCCCTTCTCTGAGAAAGATGCTGTATCATTGTATTATCCCATTTTGCAGAGGGAAAAATTCACATGCAGAGGAGGTAGTGATTTAGTCTCTCATGATCCATATCAAATACACTCATCTCGCTCTAAAACCTAAAATTGCACTGTCTCCTAGGGTGTGTGTCAATTTCAGTGTTTGCTTTATTGTCTGTTTTATCTTCATTCTTGCCATTTCATAATCAATCCAAAGTATGCAAGAACATGTGTCCCCATTCTCTTAGACGATTATCCAGACACTTGCAGGAGACAGGTGGTGCTTACTCCCTGTGACCCTAATGTCGGCAGCAACCCACCTGTCCTCCCTAGCACTCTGTGGAAAACTTGTCCTGCTTTCTTTTTTTACCATTGAACATGGTACAGATGATGCATTGTTCGTCTATTTGTTAACGTCTGCATCCCTATCTAGAATGCAAGTTTCTTGAAAGCAGGGGATTTGGTGTGGGGTTCATTGCTCTGTCCATAGTGTCTGGAGCTGTGCCCATCATGCTGTGATTGTTCATACTAGAATGAATGGGTGCTCTTGTTTTTAGGTGAGATGACTAACTCAGAATCTTGCCCAAGGTCATGTACAACATTCAGTGGAGGAGCTGCCCTTTGAACCCAGGTCTGAGAACAACCTAGGCCTCTATGCGCGGACCTATGTCACCTTCAAGATAGAGGTCATCTGTTCATTTAAAAGCTGAAAAAGGTCGGGCACGGTGGCTCACGCCTATAATTCCAGCACTTTGGGAGGCCGAAGTGAGAGGATTGCCTGAGCCCACGAGTTCAAGACCAGCCTGGACAACTCGGTGAGACCTCATCTCTACAGTAAATAAAAAAATTAGCCGAGTGTGGCAGTACACGCTTGTAGTTCCAGCTACTTGGAAGGCTGAGGTGGAAGGATCGCTTGAGCCCAGCAGGTCAAGGCTGTGATGGCCGTGAGCATGCCACTGCACTCCAGACTGGGCGATAGAGTGAGAATCTAACTAAAAAAAATATAAAAATAAAAATAAAAAAATATATAAAAACTGAAAAATACCACCTTTGCCATTTGGAGTGTAGGTCAATATCAGGAACAAAAATCTGGTGATATTTACTGGTTTTGAGGAATTGGTTTGAATGATCTGAGTAATAAACATGCCATTGAAGTTGAGTGGGAAGTGAAATCTTATGGTTATTTCCCAAAAAGTTCCATACTTTCTGAGATTTCAGAAATAATTTAATAACTAGCATAATGCTGTTAAGCACAACATTTAAGTTCTGCAGTAACCTGTTCTGTTGGGAGCAGGGGAATCGATCCTACCCTCTATTATATTTAAAATAAAAATTAAAATACTAGTTTCCAATTTTCCATTCCAACTAATACCATGTGATTTTTACTTCTTCCTAAATATCAGATTGCAGCTAGTTTAAATAAGGCAAGGTAGAAAATATATTTAAAATCATAAAGTGCTTTGGTTGGAAATTAAGAAGGCATATCTCAAGGCACTTGGGCACTTAAAACAAGAGTCAAAGATTTGGCCTTTATTCTGAATGTACTTTAAAAATTAATAATTTCATGAACAGAGGAGGTTTGTCCAGGAAGGAAAAAAAGGAATGTTTGATGAGGAATTGAAACAGGAGCAAAGAACAGGGAACACCATTTACCAACTCATTGACACACCAGGAGGTCTGCTAAGCTCTCCCATGAAAGGATTGTTATATCCATTTTATAGACAGAAATGAGACTTCATTTTTAAAAAATATTTTATTCTAAAGATGTGGAGTACAATTCCTTTACAATATTTTATTGTAAAGGATTAGGTATACATGTGGGCATCGTACAGGTAAAGTTTGGGCCTCCCTTTGGTCCCCACTTTGCCTGGTACCCTTGTTGATGCTGTGCTCCCCTAACGCCCACCCTGGCAGTATCCCACTACTGTCAATACCTTTCTTATAGTATTATGGTAAATGTTCAGAGTCCACTTATGAGTGAGGACCTGTGGTACTCTGTTCTTTGCTCTGAGATAGATCACTGAGTATGATAGATTCTAAATCCATCCAAGTTGTTGCAAAGTCCATATGTTTGTCCTTCTTTATGGCTGCATAATATACCATTGTGTATGTGTACCACATTTAAAAAAAAAATCCAGTCCAGTTGAAGGGCAGCATGATTGGTTCCATGTTTTTACTATTATGAATAGTGCTGCAATAAATATGTGTGCAGGTATCTTTTTTTGTAGAATGATTTGAGTTCCTCCGGGTATATTCTCAGAAGGGAGATTGCTGGGTGATATGGAAGGTCTATTTCTAGTTCTTTTAGAAATCACCACACTGTTTTCCACTGAGGTTGAACCAGCAGTATAGAAGCGTTCCTTTTTCTCTGCATTCTCGCCAGCATCTGTTGTTGTTTATTTTATTGATGATGGCCATTCTTACTGAGGTTAGACCACATTCTCAATGTGATTTTGATTTGCATTTCTCTGATCATTAGTGAGGTTGAGCACTTTTTCATGTGTCTGCTGGCTGCTTGTATGTCTTGTTAGAAATGAGGCTTCTGATAGCTGAATAATTTGCCCAGGATCACATAGTTCATGAGAGGTGGAGCCAGAACTCACATACAGAAATGTGAGTTGCAAATTTAAAGCTAAGAGAAAATATGGTGGCCAAGGAGATCTTGAAATCCTCTTCCTTTAGAGCCCATTGAAGACATATCATGAAGAGACCCAGATTTTGCAGTTAATTGTTGTAATGTACTTAAAAACAATGAACCTCGGTTTCCTCTCATTTTACATGAAGATAATGATACCTACCATATGGATTTGGTGTGAAGATGACAAGAAACAAGATGATAGATGTGCATGAACCATTTAGGCGGTCAATCAAAGACCTTTTGGGCAACCAGATTTTTTCTTTATGTTTTCATCTGTAACCACCTTTCAACATTTTTTGCTGTGAGTTGGGGAGATAAGGGGTAGCACTTACCAAATATATTTAATCATGATTCATCCAGGAATGATGCATATCAACAAAGATCTTAACTGAAAGGTGACAGAAACTTCCTAGAATTTCACATTAAATTTTCTAAAGAGTGTGTGAAACTGGCAGAGAAATCTTTTCTTGCCGGCATAGGACAAGAAGAACACAATGAATTTGGGAGATTAAAACCCCTAAAGTCTGAAAAAGCCTGTTGTGTCAGTTATTACAGTCTCAGAGAGTGTCAGCTTTGATGACTCTGGGGGAGGAAAAAGATACCCTAAAGAAAAACTTGGATCTGAGAGATTTTGCACATAGATCCCAATTACTAACCCATTTATTGAGTAATTATTATGTGTGTGGCATTTTACCAAAGTGACCGCATACCTTTTCTTACAACAGCTTTTTAAGTTAGATATCTTGGCCACTTTACAGACAGGGAAACTGAGGCCTACAGAAGTTAAAGAACGTGCTCAAAGTTGTTCAGCAAAAATAGACCCAGAATCGGGCCTCTTTCTGTTAAAGTCGCTGCATGTAGACACTAAGCCATAAAATCAAAAAGAATTCTTCCAGTGGAGGAGTTAATGCTTACTACTATCCCAGAGGAGGAGATTATTATAATTTATGAAGAGATTAATTTTTTTCCCAGGGGAACAGGGTGTCCCCTTGCAGACAGAATGAACTATGTTTCTGTAGCAGTTTGCCCTGTTGGCCAGTGGTAAGGGATGCAACCCAGAGGAAGCTGTGTCCTGAGTTCTCCACTTGAATGAGGGTATATTCATGTCAGAAAGATGAGAGCAGACCTGATTTAAGGAAATGCTTATGTAACAAATGGCCTGAAATACAAAGAAAGGTTAAGGTTGCATACTGGAAAGAGGGCTGACTAAGCAACAATTAATAGGGATATGTTGACAATCTACAAACACTAGAAGTCTGCAAATATCAAAGAGAGATTTTCTAAAAAAAGAGAGAGAGAGAGAGAAAGAAAAGGTGTAACAAAAGTGAGGCATAATGGTATAATAATTGCTCTTCAAATTGCATTGAATAAAATTAAGTAAGGAAAAGATTAGGCCAAATGTCAAGAAAAACCGCCACCCTTACAGAATTAATATTCGACTGAAATATGGAGGGTGTCAGGCCTTCCTGGCTCCAGCTGGACAGCACCTTCAAGGGGAACGTCATAGTCACACCTTTCTCTCCTGGGATCCAACCCAGCCAGTCCCTAATTTGAGGCCTTAGGCTCAGCTTGGAACACTCTCCCATGGCATGCTGGGTTCCATGTTAAGTCACCTTATGCTGGAAAGATACCCTTTTATTCCCTAAATTTTTAATTATTTTGTTGTTGTTTTTTTTTAAAGAAATGGAGTCTCATTATGTTGCCCAAGCTGGTCTCCAACTCCTGGCCTCAAGCAATGATCCCGCCTCAGCCTCCCCAAAGTACTGGGATTACAGGTGTGAGCTACCATACCCAGCCTGGACGGACTCTTTCATGTGTGCCTCCGTTTCTTACACTGACTTTTTGCCTATTTCTAGACCTGGTTTCCTCTTTTACTTCTGTCCTAGTGACCGATTATTTTTCTCTTGTTTCCTAAGTCCGAGACCCTATTTATTAAGCTGTTTGGCTACCTCAAAGGATAGGAACTATAGTTTCACTCTCTCTAACAAAATTCCTGCATATCAACCATCTGCCTACTCAAGTTAATTGACTGCTATTGACTGGATTTCTGTTAATTGACTGGATCTCATTTGTCAAGTTGCATCTCTTTATTAGGACCCCCATGCATTTCATTGGCTTCTCCTCCAATATGAACTACCATCTGCATATGGATCTTCCCAAACAGTCCATGCTTAATGTGCTAGACTGTGGCTGGGTGTGGTGGCTCAAGTTTGTAATTCCAGCACTTTGGGAGGCTGAGGTGAGAGGATTGCCTGAGCCCACAGGTTCAAGACCAGCCTGGGCAACTTTGTAAGATCTCATCTTTACAATAAATCAAAGGGTTGCATCCCTTACCACTGGCCAAGAGGGCAAACTGCTGCAGAAACATAGTTCATTCTGTCTGCAAAGGGACACCCTGTTCCCCTGGGAAAAACATCTCCCTTCATAAATTATAACAATCTCCTCCCCTGGGATAGTAGTAAGCATTAACTCCTCCACTGGAAGAATTCTGTTTGATTTTATGGCTTAGTGGCTACATGCAGCAACTTTAACAGGCGTGCACCAGTCGTTCCAGCTACTTGGAAGGCTGAGGTGGAAGGATCGCCGGAGCCCAGCAGATCGAGGCTGCCGTGGTCGTGAGCAGCGTGCCACTGCACTCCAGCCTGGGGGACAGAGTGAGACTCCGACTCAAAAAAAAAAAAAAATGTGCCCGGTCAGACTTTCTCTAGCAATGTCAGCTGGGTGTGGCCCATCTCCTAAACCCTCCCATTCTGTGCTGCAGTTCTACCTGCAAGCCTTGGCCATTCCTGGCCCCTTTCCTTCCATGGTAATAGAACTTGAGTATTCTGGCTATGACTACAGAGATTGAATGGGAGAGTCCCTTGGAAAGTCTTAATTGGGTGACTCCTGAGCTGAGTCTTGAAGGATAAGGATTGTTCATTGGGTTGACAGTGGGAAGGGAGGAGGCTGAGAGAAAAATGTTCCAAGTGGAGGGAATAGCAAAGTGTGGGAGCGTGACGGAGCATTGAGCTGCAAGTTGTTCAGTGTGGCTGGAGGGTGACACAAGGATGAGGAATGGCAGAGGACAATGATGAAGGAGTAAGGAAAGAGGCAGACTTAGAAGAAATTTACATGCTGATTTAGAGTTGGAACTTTGTCCTAAAGGCAATGGAGAGACATTGAAAGATTTTTCTTTGGATTAATTAATTTGATATGCTGGTATTTATAATTATTCATCTATTTTTGAGATAGGGTCTTGCTCTGCTGTTCAGGCTGGAGGGAAGTAGCATGATCATGGCTCACTACAGCCTCAAACTCCTGGGCTCAAGCAATCCTCCTGCTTCAGCCTTCTGAGTAGCTGGCACTACAGGTGTGTATCACCATGGCCGCCTACTTTTTTTTCTTTTTTTGAGTCAGAGTCTCATTCCATTGCCCAGTCTGGAGCGCAGTGGCATGCTCACGGCTACCAGCTACCCCAGTGTTGACCTTCTGGGCTCCGGTGATCCTCCTGTCTCAGCTTTCCAAGTAGTTGGAACTACAGGCTCGCAATACCACGCCCGGCTAATTTTTTATTTATTGTAGAGACGAGGGCTTGCCAAGTTGCCCAGGCTGGTCTCAAACCCTCAGCCTCAGGCAATCCACTCGCCTCAGCCTCCCAAAGTGCTGGGATTACAGGCTGAGCCACCAAGCCCGGCCCAGAAATTTTTTTTAAAAAAAAATTTTAGAGATGGAGTCTTGCTATGTAACACAGGCTGGTCTTAAGCTCCTGGACTCAAGCAGTCCTCCTGCCTCAGCCTCCCAAAGTGCTAGAATTGCAATCTGTATTTTTATTTTAGAGCCCTGATTTAGGTAAGTAGAGTGGGAGGTGACGGTTGAGAGTGTAGATGAAACAACAGGTAGGAGACGGTTGCAATGTTTCAGACAAGTGTTGAAGAAATAATAGATACACAGGAAATGGCACTGAGGAAAAAGAGGAGTGGTGTAAAGGAATAAGAAATATTTTGGAAGTAGAATTTCTAAGATCTGGCAGCTTATTAGGTAGAGAGGTTGAGGACAAAAGAAGAATCTGGAACAACACCCAATTTCTAGATTAAATAAAGGACTACATTTCTTTCTCAGACCAGCGGAAAGCCAGATTCCATTTCTCTAGGAAGGTGGACTTGGCAAGACCTGAGGATGGCCTGCAGGACGGCAGAGCATGAAACAGAGGTCACGTCGAAGACCAGGCAGACGCTGCAGCCAAAGGGTCAATTTAAGTAGGTAGGCAGGCAGAGCATCCAGGTACAAGAATACCGTTCAGAACCAGGAGTTTCTAAATGAAGGGTACAAGTCAGAGGGACTCTCTGAGATACCCTGACACCTAAGTGACAGGTCGGGAAGAAGCGATGAGTGGAAAGGCTTGAGTGGAAAGCCAACCCCAGAGAGATGCTCAGCAGGCAGTTGGATTTACCGTCTGGCACTAGGGCTGGGTTACCAGCATGTAGGTTGAATCCAGTCCACGGGGATAGTTGAAGTTGCCCAGATGAGTGTAGCATTCTGGGGTTAGTTAGCCAGCACGTGTATCCTCTTTCTTGCTTGCCCCTGTGACATTCTAATTCTCTCTCATTGTTCTTCTGCCACGAGGTGCTCCTTTGACCTCTGTTTGTTACACTGATCCACTCGCAGCTCCTTGGGAGCCCCTACAATCCTTGCTGAGCCTCCCTTTGCAGTTCTGATCCCTTCTATGCCTCCCCTGTGAGTCTTCAATTATCTCTCAGCTTTGCTGAGTCCCTCAAATCCCTTAAATCTCAGCTGTGAAATGCACACTATTCTTAGTAGGCATGCCCCTTGTGAAGTCAACGGGAATTTACAAACAACAATAAAAAATAAACATGATCCATCTGCCATAAAACATTGATGCAAGCTAAGATAAAACTAGAAGTTGGTAGTTTATAAACTACATTATCTAATTTTTTCTTCTTTGGAAAGAACAGTGTCTAGCAGGTCATATGTTAGGTCATATTTTTTTTCTAAACATTTCTGCGTTTTTGGTCTAGAGCATTCTCCATGAGAAAGTGGTTTCAAGTTAACCACTCAATATAATGTCAAGCATTCACAGATACCCACCTACCCCAAATCATATTCTGCGGTGAGTAACTGGGAATAAGGAGAAATCAATTTCTGCATGTTTCGAACAACAGAATTTCACACAATCTTGTCACAAATGGTTGTAAAAGGTCACACAAAGCCAAGTTTAGCGTCGTAAGTATTACTACTCCTAATGCTCTTTTATTAAAGACACTCATAAAGCCACACGTCACATTTGAAGACTCAGGTATCTATCAACTGCGATTTAAACTTGCTTTGTGTGCTGTGAGACAAAGAATTACCAATAATTCATGTTTATAAAAGGACAGCATAGTATATTGGAAACAGCTTGAGCTTTGGAGGCAAAAGTACATTGTCTTCCAAGTACATCCTTGAATTCTTTGGAAGCATGGAGAGAGAGAGAGAGAGAGAGAGAGAGAGAGAGAGTATCCTGGGGGAAAGAAACACCACTTCACCATCATTTAACATCTTTTTTTTGTTTGACTTAGAGTCTCACTCTGTCGCCCAGGCTGGAGTGCAGTGGAATGCTTATGGCCATTGCAACCTTGACCTGCTGGGTTCATGCGATCCTTCCTCCTCAGCCTTCCAAGGAGCTGGAACTACAGGCACGTGCCACCATGCCCGACTAATTTTTTGATTTATTGTAGAGATGAGGTCTCACTGAATTGCCCAGGCTGGTCTCCAAACCCTGGACTCAGGCAATCCTCTTGCCTTGGCCTCCCAAAGTGTTGAGATTACAGGCTTGAGCCACTGCACCCAGCATCATTTAGCATCTTTAAAGTAATATTCAAAACAGCATTACAGATATGATTTCTAACTTTACTCACTGTAAGGTATTATTATCCTCATTTTATAGATGAGAAAGCTAGAGCTGAGGGAGGTTTAGTGTCTCACATAGCTGCAAAAAAAAAAAACTTGTCTAGGAATTCAAACTCAGGTTTCATGTGCTTAATAAAACTATAGCCTTTCCATTAGATACCACTGCCTTCCTTATACATGACTGTTCTTACTAGTAGGCTATGCAGACTTAACTTTGACCTCAGCACCTAATCTTCAAAATGGGAATGCTTAATTGTGGAAGAGAGTTTGTATATATAATTGTTATTGGGTTATAGTGATGAAATGTATAATTAAGTACCTGGCATATAGTAAGGGCTCAAAAAATCATATTTATTTTTTTGATAACTAAGAATTGAAACACCTTAGTTTTTTATCAGTAAGACATAGTGTGAGCAGATAATTTACCTCCTATTCTGCCATGTGAAGAAGGGGTTTCTGCTTCTTAGAGTTCAAAGTAGACAACACTTTGTCTGAATATAGTTTTCTTGCCATTCCTAGAAAGATGCCCTTAAGTGTTCATTCACCCTATAGTAAATAATGTTATTAAAATTTTTTGGCTCTTATTTTAACTAATGGTTCAAGAATACATTTAGTTAACATATACCACTGTTTATCACCATGCAGCATCAGCAAAAAATCAGTAAGGAACATTAATTATCAAATGTGCCAGTTTTGTGACCATTAAGTACCTCATTAGATTCTGTTTTGGAAATTGAATTTATGAGCATCTTTATAGAAAAGAGCACAACATGATTGGCATTGCTTAACCACAGCACAATCTAAAGCAAGATCACTTATTTAATGGAGATCTATTATTATTATTATTAATCATGAAACAACAAAATGATAATTTCTCTTTGCAAGCCTGACTTTAAAAAAATTACAATTTCAGCCTCCGAACACATAACTTGTTTAGAGGGGAAAATACAATCCTCATAAAAGAAACTCAACTTGGCAGATTTTTTTAAAAGTTCTATCTTGAAGATCAACCTGTAATTTCTGTATTGTATTTAAGCTCCTTTTTTGAATAGCGAGGTTTGTCTACACTATAATCATCCTTCCTCATTGTGCTTGCTGGAATGTGGGCAAAACTGGTCTCTGTTGACAGGTTTTATATCATATCATTCTTATAGGCACTGAATTTTTTTAAGTAGTGGTTAGCACGAAAATCTGATATGCTTCAACTGCAAAGGAAAAAAATAGAAAAGAGAAAAAAATAAATTAAAACTATGTTTAAAATATATGATCTAGCCTAACCTTTTCTCCATTAGGGAAACTATAGCTGCAAAAAAGATTAAATACAAATTTGCTCTGCTTTTAAACCTACTTAAGAAGCACCTATCCTATCTGTCCATATAAATTCCAATGGAAAACACGATGACATGCAATTACTAATCTCAATGTACACAGCCATGCCTCGGGGACTTAGTGGTTCATATTTTACTATTCTGTAATCAAATACAAAACTAATGAGTAAAAATATGCTTCCCCCAATAAATTTCCAGCACCTGGACAAGTGTCTGACAGGGAAATGGAGGATGCACACACAAAATTCATTCTGCAAAGCTATTAAAGTGTTATACTTGCCAACAAGTGTTCATTAAACAAGAATGAAGGATCTTTATGCCAGTTTCTTACCAAAGGCTTTTTAATATTTTAATGGAGAGTAAAGACTATTTATCTGAACTCTGATCAGTTAACGTTCAGATCTGTTATGAAGAAACAAGGAGTCCTTTATAATACCTTTCATAAAAATCCACTTTGCAATGCTTCAAATAAAGACTAAGGACTGTAAAAGATTATGCCGCATATAAACAAAATCAGTATCGTTTTGAAATTATACGGTTATCTCTGGAACTCCTTAGCACATTAGAATCATGCTGTATTTTTATTTAAAAAGTGGTTAACAAAATCCAGTATACAGATGGAAAACAGGATTAGAGGTGGCATCCCAGTCATGTGACATCAACCAGTCTCCAACAAGCGAGGAACACACTTAATGGGGCAGACAGGGGAGCAGGGTGTTTGTCTGCTATCTAGGACTCAAGGAGGGTAGAGGGGAGAAGAGGGGAAGGGAGGGGAGAGAGGAGGAGGGGAGGGGAGAAGAAGGGAGAGTCACAGCACCAACATGTGGTGACGGGAATGGCTTTTCAAACCAGAATTCAAGTAGATCAGTCTCTGTGTAGGAGCCAAGATATATGTACACATACAAAGCGAAAAGGTTATGAAATGAAAGAAGTCTCATGGTGGTTACAATATAATATCTCTGAGACAATATTTGGGTGCAATTGACTGTTTACATTCATTTTCATCATTTAATTCGACCCTAGGCAATATATTTGCACATACATCTGTGCATACACCGAGACTCATCGACACACATATAAATGTGTCTATAAATGCACACATTTAGATGCAGCAAGGAAGTGGTATAGCGGCATGGATCTAGACAGAGGATATCAGATGTGATGACAATTTTCAGGACTTTGTCTCTGGTTCTTGCATTCGGACGTGCTAAGTTCACCCTTGTGCATGCCTCGACTGTAACCAACAGATAAAGCAGAGCAGGGGTCGTGCCTGATGTAACTTGAATTTTTCTTCATTCCAAAGAAAGAGATTGGTATTAATAATATTAATAATAATAACAATACTTAAGTTAGCAATTATTAGAAACATACTGCGTGCCAGACACTGCTCTAAGCACTTATTTATCTTCCCATGTATCTTTCAAAACAACACAAGGGAGATACTATCATCAACCTTATTTTACAGATGAGAAAAGTGAACCTTGCAGTGCTTGTACCACTAGTTTGTAGAAGAGGCAGGATATGGCCTGGGCAGTTTGCACTTGACAACCAGACATTTGACCAAAAACATTAGAAACTTCAAGAACGAGAATTAGGTAGATGATGCCCAATTTCTATCCCTTGTACTTGGGTTGCCAAAGCGCTTGAGAACCCGTAGAGGGAGAGGCCTTGTTTTGTGGACGTGAAATTCATAAAACACAGAAGTTCATACAACCAGGGCCTCAGTCCCTAGTGACCTTGCAGAAGTCAGTGACCTTGCACCTCTGAGTTTAGACTTGGGCAAATTCAAATAATAATGGAGAATTAGAAAAGAGCCGAGAGAAATAGTAAATGCTTTTTGGATATTTTGGGCACCTCAGAGAAGATATGAAAATGCTGGTGAAAGATGTTACAGCACTCCTGGTAAACTCCCATCTTGATTCAAAATGTCTACAAGAACGCTCAAGTGAAAGTAAGGACACTTTTCAGAATTTATCTCTCAATGTGTTAGGATCTGCTTGTTAAGTACTTCTGCTAATGCTATGTTGGCAACAGAAGCCAATTTTTGTTAAATGTGAGAATAGTATCACAATTATTGGCTGGTTTCTTTTGTGTGGCTTGTCTTTAAAGACTTTAACACAGATTCTAAGATACCCCTTAAGATCCTTCATTTGGAGTTTTGAGTTTCACTGTAAAGGCGTGTGGTGAGTCTGTGGAATATAGTTATATAATTATCTTTATCTTTGGTCCCAGAAGGGAAAAGTGAGTTCAAGGAGTCTTTTTTCTTTTTTTTTTAATGAGAAATGAGAAAGAGGTCAGGATTTGGATTAATGAATTTGACATTCAGGCCAACGACCTGTTTAGGTCACGGGGAAAACACATTTATTTATAGGCCTTGGCTTTAGTTTCTAAAGAAGACTTGTTCCCCCAGTTACCAACCTAAGAGTGCTGCCCGGGGCCGTGTTCATGAAACCATTCAGCTGTTCATAGTGAGGTACAGTGAGGTCCAAAACTTCACATCCTCACCAAAACCTTCTGAAGCTAATACTGTAACTCACAAGCAGTTTGCTTTCAGTGAGACACCCAGCGGGAATGTTAGTTCTGATGTCCATGAATAAACAAAATGTTCTGCTCTTCCTCCTCATAGCAGGAAGTATCTGATTTTAAAAACCGTGAGAAGAAATAATAACCAACAGATTTTGAAAGCCCCCACTAGCAAGAAAATACTGCTAACAGGGATAGGATTGGTTAAATGTGATTTTGGGGGGTAAACCTATAGGTATACATTGTGGAATGAGAAAAACTGATTTCAGTGTTATTTATTGAACTTATTTAACAAACACAGAGAGTGCTTGCTGTGTGCCACGCACTGTTCTAAATGTTTTACAAATATTAACCCACAGAACTTTCTCTGTTGATGCAGTACTAATCCTGAGAGATTTGTTTTATTCTCAAACCTGGGACAGAGATAAGGTTGCCTGTACATTAAAATGTCTTGCCTTATAAGGAAGCGTTCGGCTGCACTAGATTTAAACTCATAAAAGCTAATGAAGAGTCCCCCTTAATACACATTTCTTTTTTCCTGTTTGGACTTGAAGTGACAACATTACAGAAACACCCTGCAGGTTTTTATCTAAATAGCATCCTATAAAACAATGTCCTCTTGTCAGTCACCACTAATTCAGCAGAGTCAAGCTATAAATCTGTCCAAAGGCCAGCAAAGTGCTTAACTTGGCACATTACTAATAAAATTAGGAATGTGGGTTTATTACATGAACCTTAAGTAGGTTTGGCCAAGATATTAAGATTTTTGCTTATGGCAACCATGGCTAATGTGGATTGGTATTTTCATTATAACACACCCCACAGCACTTCCCAGTAACATCTCAGGTTTCCAAATTAGACAATCGTCTTCTGCCCTCTCGTACTCATTGCTAATGCTGCAGCTGGAACTACCATCTCTAAAGCCTCACCCACTTTAGGGTACTCAAGGATGGTAAAGACTTTTCAATAATGCTAATTCTACTGAATAAAATTAGAGCAAATTAATTAATACTTCTATTAACGTAACCTGATTTCACTTTGTTCAAGAACAGAAGCACTTATAGGCTTTTAACATGCGCTTAGAAATATCGTTTCAGCTCAGGGCAATTTTGAGAAGTGATTTATAAGCAGTTGCAAATGCTTCTAAAATGGTAAGATTTGAGAAAGCCAAATGTATGTTAACTGAGTTGTCCTGCGGTCTTGGGTATTTTATTTTATTTTTTTTAGATGATGGAATAATAATAACTATATCCTCTCTCCTGAGCCATGTTTATTGTGATGGCTTATATTTGCCTAGTGGTTTAGTTTACAAAGTGGGCTCTGCTGCTGATCTTGGAATGATCTTTTGAGGTGGGTGGTTCAGGTATTACTACCTTCATTTTATAAATGAGGACACATAGCAAGGACCAGAGCTGAGACTGGGAAGCGCTCTCCACCTTGTATCAAGGTTACCCTCAACTTTGTGAGCATTTACAATTCTGCAAAATGTCATTCTATCCATTGGATCCTTATACCACCTAGAAACATGCACATATAAGTGTGCCTCACACACATTCTGTGTTGCTTTCTGTCCTGATTTCTATTCCTGATTCAGAGACTGTCTGAATCTTCCCTTCCCAATGACACCAGCCTCTACTGACCTTTTCTTACCAATCTTGTCGAGGTTGCCCATGTTGGCAACCTGCATTATGGCCGCTACATTATGAGATTTGAAATGCAGCTTTGCAGAGGGAAGATGGGAAGCTCTCTTTAGCATGCTGCAATCTCAAAAACCTGTAGATGGGCAAAGTCACTAAAGTTCACTTCATGAAAAATACAACACACCACTGAGAGCAAGTATGATTGATGCCCGCAGAGCAAACTGTTTATCAGACAAACACATTTTGCAAACTTTGACATAAATTGTTAAGTTGCCTTATCACCCAGACAATGTAAGACTAGCATCTTTGTAGGAACTTCCCCAAAACTCTTTAATGACCTCTAAAAAGCTTTATCTTATCATGATCTGATTTGCTACTACAATAAATCATTTACAAATAGGTTAACAGAAAAACCGGTATTAGAAATATGGATTCATTTTCCAAATAGAAGAAGGCTTCAGCACTTGGCTGGCTATTGTGCGGTGGTAAAGGCATGATAAAGCACTCAATATGCTCCATACTAAAAGATTCAACAGGAGAAAGAATACCTCAGCCTATTCAGATCTAATTGGAGGCTAATTACACATTTGGTAAATCACGCAAGCCCTTTAATTTTCTTCTTTCCTGCTTTCTGACTTTTATCACTTATTGTAGGGGTGGGAGCTAAAAAAAAGGAAGTTATATTGTTCAATTTCTAGCATGTCTGATAGTTGAAAATTAAAATGCTATCTGAAGGTGGTGGTATACAATTGGCAGTCAGGACACTAGTGTCTGTATTGTGCCTCTGTCTTATATAATTCAATTCGATTCAATCAAATCAGTTAAATTAACATTTATTGAGCACCTACTATGAGGCAGACATTGTACTAGGTATTAGGAATATGAAATGAGCAAGATATTCCTGTCCTTAATGGATCTTTAATTCTTATAAATCACGACTTCTCAACACATTGCCTTTTTCACCTCTAAAATAACAGAATTAGCCCAAGTAATTTTTAGACCTTTCTAATTTCTGTGTGGATGATGACTATTAATTTTTATCTTGCTGAATCTTGTCCACTGGCTCCTTCTTATCTCTTTTCTATTCTTCCCTACCTGTTCTGTACCCTGGAAGACTGACAATGGGTTTTCTTGTCCTCTGATTTTTGTTGTGCTTGGTCCTTGGGAAACCCCTGTGGTAGATAAGAGGAAGAAAAAAGAGAGGGGTCAGAATATTTATGTGTCCAGAGTATTGATTTGTAGAGATGTCTTGGACTAGCTGTGTCACTTTATGGAAGGTCCCTAGTTTTCTCAAGGTGGTCCGCTCTATGTGACCTGTCTCATACCTTTGGGCAAGTGCATGATAAAAACACAACTGCTACACCCCAGAGCACCAACTATCCCTGTAGCCTCCTTATACCTTGCCCAACTGCTTTTTCAACAGTCTTTTTGCAAATTGTGTTCAAATCTTCCTCATTTGAGGGTGTCATCTCTTTCCTGCCAGAACCCTGGCTGAGACACTGTGTTTTGTTAATTGGTTAAAAGTGATTTTTGAGGAGAAGTCAATGCAAAATAAAAATTCCAAGAGGGGTCAAAGAAGATATTCATTCTTCTAACAGTTTTAAGTCATTTTTCTTGGCATAGAAAAGACGTTCTAACATTTAATTTACTTTTTATTCTATTGTGGCAAAAATACAACATGAGATCTTCCCTCTTAACAGATTTTTAAAGTGACAATGCCGCATTATTTTATTTTATTTTTATTTTTTGAGTTGGAGTCTCACTCTTTCAACTAGGCTGGAGTGCGGTGGCATGCTGATGGCACCCCAGCATCGACCTGCTGGTCTCAGGCGATCCTTCCTTCCGCCTCAGCCTTCTAAGTAGCCAGAACTACAGGTGCACACTACCACGCCCGGCTAATTTTTGATTTATTGTAGAGATGAGGTCTCGCCAAGTTGCCCAGGATGTTCTCAAACCCGTGAGCTCTGGCAATTCTTTCACTTCAACCTCTCAAAGTGTTGGGGATTACAGGCTTGAGCCACTGCTCCCAGTCCAATGCAGCATTAAGTACAGACACCATGTTGTACAACAGATCTCCAGAACTTATTTATCTTACATAACTGAAACTTTATGCCCATTGACTAGCACCTCTGTCTTCCCTCACTCCCTCTAGCCCCTGGCAATCACCATTCTATTCTCTGCTTCTATGAGGTTGATAATTTTCGATACCTCATGCAAGTGGAATTAGGTAACATTTGTCTTTCTGTGACTGGCTTATTTCACATAGCATAATGTTCTCAAGTTTCATCCATGTTGTCACATACTGCAGGACTTCTTCTTTTTTAAGTTGAATACATTCCATTGTATGTGTATACCACATTTTTCTTCATCCATTTACGCCTGGACAGACATTTAGATTGTTTCCTATTGTCAATAGTGCTGCACTGCATATGATAGGATTGCTAATATCTCTTCAAGATCCTGATTTCAATTCTTAATTTCATGGGACTTGCAGATGGAAGATGATGAGACAATGAGAAGCCATAGAGATTTGGCTAGACTGAACTATGTTTTCCAGAATTCACTTCCCTGTAGGTTACAGGTAAGGTGAGCCCCAAGAGACTATTTTTTTCTCTTTTTGCATGGCAGTTGGAAGGTGGAACTGAAGCAGCAGCCATATTGTTTAAATTCTCAAAAGATCCCGGCAGGGTCACCAGACTCTTTCGTAGCACATGCACTTAGACATTGACTTGCTTCATTGGTGTGGGAAAGCACCAGTGCCTGTAAATGGTCTATCTTCCTCTGGATTCTCCTTTAGCGTCTTCAATTTCTGGGTCAGATGTTAAGTGAGACAACGAGGAGGCCTAATTTCTCCAGCAAAGCATGATTATCATCAAGGTTAGCGGCAGGTTCCATTCTGTCTTTGTGGGTTCCAGCTTATGTTGGAGGGTTTCAGCTTGTTCTCACACTCCTGCCCTTAACATCCATCTTTTTTTCTCAGCTCCATGCCTTAAAGACTTCAAGCTTTAGCATAAAATGTAAAGAAAGGAAACAGCTTTGCAGAAATGGTTTACTTTGCTCCTATAATTGTGTAAGAACAAATTTCTGTAACTTTTTTTCCCTCTGCCTCATTGAGATGTGTGTGTATCTATTTATCTTTCTACCTATGAGGGGGGACCCAAAAAACTTTGAATTTATTTATAAAAAATTGTATATTTATTCTTACATGTTTAAACTTTAGTCAACTTCAAAGTACTCTCTGTTTGAGTCGACATTTATCGAGATGCTTTTGCCACTGCTCAAAAACAGTTTTTGAACTCATCAATTTGATGTCTTTCAGTGTTTTCTGCTGTTTTTTGTTTTACCTCTTGTACATTGGCAAAACATTTTCCTTTGAGGATTTTTTTCATCCTGGTAAACAAAAAATGTCTCTCAGGGTGAGATCAGATGAATAGGGAGGGTGAAGCACAGGGGTCATCACAATTTGGGTCAAAAACTGCTGAACACTCAGCAGTGTGGACAGGTGTTCTTGCAAATGGTCCATCAGGAAATGGGCAAATGTGTTGAAAGAATCTCCAAAAAAAAATTCATTGAAGCCAAACAGTTTCTTATAATAATGCTAGCTGGTACACTGATGTGGATGGGATCCTAGAACTTTTACCTAGCAGAAGCCTGTATTACAAGGGGACTGCCTTCCAAAAATAATTCCTGTTTGTGGAGGTTCCCTTATATATCCTTTCAATACAGTAAATA
>NW_007246719.1:511817-539317 GCF_000164805.1 Carlito syrichta | reverse complement strand
TTCCAGGTTGCCTGGAACACCTCAAAAAGTCCAAAAAGATGCTTCCTAAATTTGTTGTATTGGTCCAATAATCTTTGATATTTCTTTTCTACTGAGAAATTGATTAATTAGATGAACACGTGTACCCAACAAGGTATGGAAAGTGAGTAAACCAAGCATATTTCATCAATAAATATTTACTTTGTAAAGCTTGAAGCACCTGATCTAACAAGAATGCCAAAATGGATGAAGTACAGCTTCCAGAAAAATGTGGATGCTAAAGGTTATCTATAAAAAGCGAGAGTATGAAACATCTTAAGAGTCGGTTATATGCAGGAAAAGAAAAAAACTGATTTAGAAATTCACAGGAAAGGGATATCACTTTCATTTAATGTGATAAGGGAAGTCTTCATGAGAGAAGTGACATTTTGGTTTTGGATTCTGAAGAAAGAATGAGATTTTAATAGGCAAGGTGTTGATGTTCAGGTTCCAGGTGGAAGAAAGGGCAAAAGAACAGGAGAAAATGTTTGGAGAATTGCAAAAGTGTGGCTAGAACTGAGGATTTATAAGGGATAATGGGACAAAAGCCTGAAAAGGTCCTAGGTCCTGGCTGTGGAGAACTTTGAAGGCAAACCAAGGAGCTGAATTACACATTGCGGGCTATATCGACCTTTGAAAGTTTGTGAACCAGAGACTGGTATGGTGAAAGTCAGATAATTGAATGAAGATGATTTTGCTCTAATAAGAGGTTTATATTGGTTGGAACAATCCTAGAGTCAGAAATATGACTGCACTCATCTGAGCAGAGAAATAGTTAAAATTCTAAATTAGGAAGATAATAGTAAACAGAGCAAACCCAGATGCAATGATGACTACTTTGGAACTGGTTGGGTGTAGGTTTAATGAAAAAAGATAGTGAGATGGCTGACAATAATTCCTGAAAAAGAAAGACATCTGAAGCTTGCGAGGTACAAGGGATTAATGACTTTTTTTTTTGAGTTGGAGTCTCACTCTGTCACCCAGACTGGAGTGCAGTGGCACGCTCGCGGCCACCACAGCCTTGACCTGCTGGGCACAGGTGATCCTTCCACCTCAGCCTTCCAAGTAGCTGGAACTACAGGCACGCATCACCACGCCTGGCTCATTTTTTGATTTACTGTAGAGATGAAATCTCGCCAAATAGCCCAGGCTGGACTCAAACCTGTGGGTTTAGGCAATCCTCTCACCTCGGCCTCCCAAAGTGCTGGGATTATAGGCATGAACCGCCGCACTTGGCCGAGATTCATGTCTTAACTTATGTAGATGAACTAGAAGATTATATGTACTTATACAAAGTTATATGCATTCACAAGTATGTGGGTGTATATATAGCAAATTTACATATACACGTGTACTACATACATACACATATGCACACATTTATATTTATATATCTATATACCCACATGCATACAAACATATATTTACATATAATACCACACACATACACACACATACAAGCACACACATATTTTTTTTACTTCAGAACCAAAACACAAAGTCTTTCATGAAAACCCTTGCTTTTCAACTTTCAATCCAAAAAGATTTATCCAAAATATCCCAATATTTTGAATTTCTGCCTTTCTTCTTCAGCTGACAGATAATGACTAGCAAAACCAATCCAATCAGGTTATTTTGGATTAATTACCTTTAATACAGCTTAATTTAATATTTTGAAAGAAGAAAAGCTACTAAAACTAACCTTGAGTTCCCAAATTGTCCCAGGCATTTAGATTTGTGAAAACTGAAGACCAAGGGGGAAAAAAAATCTTGTTTTTCAAGTGGAAAACTTGCAGTGAGCAATAGAAAGTAAATTTACTTCACTCTAATATGGATAATCATATGCAGGTCTAGAGTTTTTATATTTTATAGCTCTCCTTAATTCCACATCTTCCTACTGCAGACAGTCCAGACATAAAACATTTCATCGAGGATATTTTTCCCTAAAAAAAGGAGAGGAAAGGGAAAAAGTTCTCTCCTAAGAGCACATACTCTCCACATGGCCAGCGATAGTATTGACAGTCATCATTTTTACGTCAGGGTTACAAGACGACGCTGACATGACTAACTGGGAATAAACAGAGAAACACACATTGGTGGAGCAATGCAGAAACTCAGAGCTGCATTTTCTCAAGGCCTCACTTTAGAGATGTGTTACTGATAAAACGTACCCTTTACCAGGAAATATTTGTCATGCTGCGTTTAAACCACTTTAATTCCCTGCTCTTTTCTCTCAAAGAGCAAACATTATTGCCCCCTTAGTATTTCACACGTGCCCTGGCTTCCTTTAAGCACCCTTTAAGCTTACAGTACACATGGTGGGGCGACGCCTGGGTGTGCTCACACCTGCACGCATATATACACAAAGAATCCACTGTATGTCACTAACCACCCTGGTTATCAGAAGTTAATGGACTCTGAAATTGATACAATTCCAATATTGCAGCTCATAAAAACCAGAGTGATATTTTATTTGTGACCTACATCCTTCACATTTAAGAATCCAGAGGGAATTAGGACACCCTTCTGCATTTCACCTACACAACTGCTTCCTTCATTATATTGGATAACATCTTTCGAAAAGTGTGATAAAATACCACAAAATTTTCTAACCTAACCATTTTAAAGTGTACTGTTCAGTAATGTTGAGTACACTCACTTTGCTGTACACCAATCTCCAGAACTCTTTTCATATTTTAAAACTAAAGCTTTATATTCAGTAAACAACTCTCCATTTCTCCCAGATCCTAGAAACCTATTCTACTTCTGTATTTATGAATTTGATGACTCCAGATACCTTATATAAGTTGAATCTTTCTTTTTGGTGACTGGCTTATTTCACTTAGCATAATGCCTTCAAGTTTCATCCATGTTGTGGCATGTGTTAGAGTCACCTTCCTTTTTTAGGGCCGCATAATATTCCGTTGCATGTATATATCACATTTTGTTTATCCAATCACCTGTTGATAGACACCTGGGTGGCTTCTACATTTTGACTATTGCGAAAAATGCTGCTATAAGCATGGGTGTACAAATAACTCTTTGAGTCTCTGTTTTCAGTTCTTTTGGGTACATACCTAGGAATAGAATTGTTGAATCATTTAGTAATTCCCTTTTTAATTTCCTGAAGAATCCTCATACTGTTTTCCACAGAAGAGCTATCATTTTTACATTTTCACTAGTAGTAGTACACAAGGGTTCCAATTTCTCCACATTCTCAGCAACATTTGTTATATTGTTTTAAATATATATGCATTTTTTTTGTTGTTTGTTTGTTTGTTTGAGCTGCCAATCTAATGGATGTGAAATTGTACTTCATTGTGATTTTGATTTGCATTTTAATAATGGTCACTGATCTTTGAGCATCTTTGCATGTGCCTGTTGGCCCAGATAACATTTTCTAACCTATTGACTAGCACAAGTTAGATGGCAAGACTGGAAAGCAAATTTCTTAGATTTCCCAGGACTTTGGAGGGACAATCAACAAGTATTATCAAGAACGTCCTCTAGACAAGGCTTTGGGCAAGGGCTGGACATTAAATAAATCAATAAATAAATAAAACAAAGTTTTTTAAGAGGAATCTGCCTGTAGGAATGAGACAGAGGAGACAAGAAGTGCAAGGACTCTCCTGAGACCTCAGTTTCTTTGAGGCGAGAAATAACTTGTATCCCTACAGTTTCCTGCATGAGAACATCGTATTCTGTCTTTAATAGATATTTGTTAACAAATGAATAAATGCATTCTTTTGTATATTAGATCTTCAAAAACGAAAATTTCCTGAACAGTTTTTTTGACTTTTTCAACAGATGAGCTTCAACATGGATCAACACACACTACACTCTTGTAAGTCTTCTGAAAACAGTTGCCTCTGAAGAGGTGTGAATTTTCCTTACTTTTCTTAAAAGGGTGTTAACTTCAAAAGGCGACCTGGTGAGTGTTAAAAAATTAACACATTTAAGTCAGTAGCCAAAACATCACTCCTGATCTGTGAACCTAAAACTGAACGGGTAGACTGAGCTGACTCTGCTGTGGGTGCCAAGAAAGTCATCACTCAGCACTAATCTGAACTGGTGAAAATTTGCTCTTTCCTTGGGTTGGGAGAGAGAAGTAGGTAGAACATGGTGAGGCTAAAACAGGAGACAGCTAGTTATAAACGCTTCTTCCAGGCCCTTCTAACTCCTTAAACTTGCTTTAAAAGTGACTTTACTGCAGAGAATGTATACTTTAGCTGGCTAACATCAAAAGAAACCTCTTTCTATTAAAAGTAGGATTGTTTATTTGAGGGGAAAATGGACTGAACTATCCTCCCTGTATCCCTTCCCTTTCCTTCTTTTTTGTTTTTCATCTTGCCAGAGCACACACACTTTTGTTTTCCTCTACTTCCTATCACTTTGTGTGGTATCCACCATCCTATTACCTGGGCTCCCCTTTTTCTCTGTCGTCCTTGTTTAGAAATGATCTTAATGACTAGATTTTGGTCAACGAAAGCACACAGCACACGCAGAAGTGCTGCTGTCAGTCACCACATCAGGAACATTCAGGCTAAAAGGAACTCTGAGGGCATCCAGGTCCACCCTTCTGCCTCTGGGCACGACGGCACTTAACTGATACCATGACAAAGGCTTGTCATGCCACATGGAGGCAAGATATCACAGCATGGTTGTGAAATACCAGGACAGATCAGAAGCAGAGAAAGAAAACTCGTGTGCTGCAGAAATACTGAAATTTCTTCCCCAAAAGAGACAGAAACAAGTTTCTGAGAGTTGGAGACCAAGAGGCCATCACCCAGGAGACAGTTTTGCTAAAACTATAAAGCAATAGCTAACATACAAGTGTTTCTAAAAGGGAGAGAACTGGTTGTTGAGTGGTCTGACAATAACAAGCAACGATCCAAGCCTGGTCAGAGTACGCTTTCTTGCTTTACCTAGAAGATGCATTTCTAAAAGTCATCCATACACATTCACCAGGTCATTCATTTTCTCGTTCACAGAAACGTATTTTAGTACTAACAACACAACAGTTACTTTGCTTGGTGCCAAGGAGAGAGGTATGAATATGACCTATTAATTGTATTAAAGGTCTCGCCTTCCAGAAAGGCAAGGTAGACATCTAAACACAAATTCAAATGCGGTGATAGCTGTAGGGATGGCAGCAATGTTAGGTGCGGAAGCAAAGAGAGAGACAGAGACTATTTGCTTCTTGGTGACAGTGTAAAAGTTTCTGGAGCTTTTTGTTCCTCATTTTCCTGTCTGTCTTCTGATGTCTGTTTCACCATTAGTGTTCTCACCAGTTGCCCATGGCCCACTCCCATTCGCCACCTCCTCCACAACTTGGGGTTTGGATCCAGGAGACAGACAATGGAGGGATGTGAAGGATCCATGCTTTGCTTTGTTTAATTTGTTAGCATGTATTAATATGTATTCAGGTCTTACGATGGGCCGGGCACTTTTCTAAGCACTATTCATCAATTATGCTAGTTTAGTCTTGAGATCCACCCTGTGTGGTAGGGACTATATTCAGTCATCATTTTATAGATGGAGAATCCCATGCACAGAGATACGTAACTTTCCCAGGTAGAAAACTAAATGGTGAAGGGGCCAGGAATGGAAGCTAGAGAGTTTGGCTGCAGAGTTCGTGTGTTTGCGAGTCATGGTGGTAGGGTTGATGTCATAAGAGTACCTATAAGAGGCATGTGTGGACAGAAGAGATGTGGGCTACGGAAGAGTACTGAGGAGGTGGCAGGGTTAGTGGGCAGACCCAGGTAGAGATGGCAGCAGGAATGATGGTGCTTAGAGTTGGCGTGAGATGACAGGAGCTAGAGCCCAGGGAGGAAAGAGTTCCCAGGAACACAGGTAGCTTTGCATTTCTTTTTTATTATTATTATTACTGTTGTTATTATTTTTTATTATAAAGATGTGGGATACAATTCAGGGTTAGGTATACAAACACTGATTATGCAGGTACCCTTGTTGAGGAAGTATACCCCTCCCTCCCCTAGCAGATTCCATCAACTGTCAATCCCACCCCCCATCCCATGACAATTTCGCATTACTGCCAAATACTTTCTTATTGTATTGTAATTGTTCAAGGTCTGCTTATGAATGAGAACATATGAAACTCTGTTCGTTTCTGTGATAGATCACTGAGTATGATCAACTCCAAATCCATCCAAGTTGCTGTGAAGTCCATGTATATGTCCTTCTTTATGGCTGCATAATATTCCATTGCGTATATATACCACATTTTCTTTATCCAGTCCAGCTTTGATAGGCAACGTGGTTGGTTTCATGTTTTTGCAATTGTGAATAGAGCTGCAACAAACATGCATGTGCAGGTATCTTTTTCGTAGAATGATTTGAGTTCTTTCGGGAATATTCCCAATAGGGAAACTACTGGGTCATATGGAAGGTCAATTTCTAGTTCTTTCAGAAATCACCACACTGTCTTCCAAAGAGGTTGCACTAGTTTACATTCTACCAGCAGTGTAGAAGCGTTCGCAACAAGAAACTTGAAAACAAACACATACGTTAACTCCAAAGCCAAAAGAAAACAAGCAAATGAAGAAAAACTTTATAAGAACCTCATGACAGGGATAAACAATTATATTTCAATAATCAGCCTGAATGTGAATGGACTAATGCACCACTGAAAAGACACAGAATGGCGGACTGGGTAAGAAACCATGACCCAATTATTTGCTGCATCCAGGAGACTCATCTTACTTCAAGGGACGCACACAGACTCAAAGTTACAGGCTGGAAAATGAGTTTCCAGGCAAATGAATCACAAAAGAAGGCAGGAGTTGCTTTGCATTTCAAGAAGATCACCCGAAGGAAGTGAAAGCAAAAGGCAGAAGATGGGATCCAAGTCCTAGCTGTTGTACTCACGCATTGTGTGAGCTGGTTTACTTGTTTTAAAATTATGTTTTTTCTTTTCCTTTTTTCGTTTTTGTCGGGTCTCACTCTGTCACCCAGGCTGCAGTGAAGTGGCATGATCACAGCTTACCACAGCCTTCTGGCTCAGTTGATCCTTTCGCTTCACTTCCTGAGTAACTGGGACTATGCTTGGCTAATTTTTAAAAATTTTTTGTAAAGATGAGATCTCTCTATGTTGCCCAGGCTGGTCTCAAAATTCTGGGCTCAAGCAACCCTCTCGCCTTGGCCTCCCAAAGTGCCGGGATTACAGGCGTGAGCCACCATACCTGGTCAGTGTTAATGATTTTTTTTTTTAATGTGCCAGAGAGGTTGTTGTAAGTCTCATGTCAGAATAATTTTGGGAACCATCCTGAATATAGTTTAAAACATTCATTGTGTGAACAATATGCTCGTTAATACATCATTCCACCTGAAACTGATTTAGTTCAAACACTAATACAAATTGCCCTGAAGGTTCCTCATTTTTGCTTTAAGCATATAGATAATGGTGTGTATTTAATCTTCCTATTAACTTCTGTGAGAAAAGCTAATATGAGATAATCAATCCATATGACTATTAAAATTCTAAATTATTAATTTGTGCATGTATTGATTAAAGCTTTGAGCGCTTACCATATTCAAATCAAGAATATGTTCAACTTCTGATTTCTTCATGAAGGAACTTATTACCTAGATAAGGAATATGTCTGTATATAATAATTACAGCACAGTTGTTCTTAACCTAGAGCCTGTTCACTCCTCTCCTACATTCCAGGGGATAAAGCTGGAGATATTTTTGGCCATTGCAATTGGGTGGGAGCCTTGCTACTAGTATCTAAGGGAATGCCGCTAAACACCTTGCAATCATGGTACAGTCCCTTCTCTCCTGCCTCAATGAGCAATTATTCAGCCCCCAAAATCAATAGTGCCAAGGATAGAAAATGCTGCTATAGTTCAATAAAATAGGAGCTATAATAGAGGATTGAAAGGATAACACAAGGAGGAAGTGATAATATATTTCCTGGGGATATCAGGAAGTGACTCTTGGCCCAGATAAGTACCTTTGGATCTCATACAATACATGCCAAAGATAATTCCCATTTCACTGGAAGTCTCCAATGACACATGTATGTTTGAGCAGCCATGCAAACTATTCAAAGCATGACTCACTTGGATAGGAAATTTTCATGAAGTGCTTTTTTTTGTTTTTTGTTTTTGAGTTGGAGTCTCACTCTGTTGCCCAGGCTGGAGTGCAGTGGCACACTTACGGCCACCCCAGCGTTGACTTGCTGGGCTCCAGAGATCCTTCTGCTTCAGCTTTCCAAGTAGCTGGAACTACAGGCGTGCGCTACCACGCCTGGCTAATTTTTGCTTTTTTTTATTGTAGAGATGAGGTCTCACCAAGTTCCCTGGGCTGGTCTCAAACCCTTGGGCTCTGGCAATCCAATCCACTTGCCTCAGACTCCCAAAGTGCTGGAATTACAGGCTGAGCCACTGAGCCCGGCCCATGAAGGGCTTTTGAGACAAAACTTAGACTCCACTGACTTACTAGTATTTAATTGCATGCCTGTCATATTAGTCAGGGGCTATGTCAAGAAAAACAAAACCCTTGTAGATATTTTGAATAGAGAGAATTTAATACAAGGAATTTAATACAAGGATAATGGAAGAGCTGGGAAGGAAAAAGGGGATAGTGAGACAACACAGAGATTAGCAACAGCAAGCAGCCATGACCATACTTAGGGGTGGAGGAAACACAAGAGAAGCGGCTGTTACCAGATCTAACACCTGGTGAAAAACCAGCTGGGGCTAGAACCATGGAGGGAACTACCTAGCAGAAGCTGAAGTCAGGGAGGAAAGCCTGCCAGGTAGTTGCTGGAGTAGTAAAGATGCTCAACCATAGCCGTTACCAGGAGAGATTCCCTGTTTCCCCTGGTCTCTTTTTTCTGCTCTTCAAGCTGCCTCTAGTCTCTTCCATTGGCTGAAACTACCCTTCAATTAGTTGGCACAGAAACCTGAAAAATGTAGTTGCTTGTAATACAATCAGAGCAGAAGAGCAGTGAGTGAGGAGAAGACAAATTCATATCTGGAACTCACATCATTGCTAAAAGGGTAAATGCCTATTCCCTGAACAGAAAGGAACAGCATTAACTTAAATTATATTTTAAGCTATTAGTTTATGGAATATGTTTAATATTAGAATTTATTTTGTTAAATGCTCTTTATTCAAATATATAACAGAAAGGGCAGAGACGTTTTTAGGTAGGTGATGAAGATCTCTGAAATTTTCTCTGTAGCAAGGGACAGCTAAGACTTAAAGTTTTTCTTTTGGTTCAAAAAGGTGAATATATAGACATTTAGCCATTACACTGAATCATCACTTAATTGATTAGAGATAACTCAGCCTTGTGAATATGTGTAGGAGTGTAGTTAAGTGTTCAAGTAATGCAGATCAATGAGATGTGTGTGCCTGAGATCTAATTAAGTACGGTTGCCATCATTTCTGTATTGTACCAGAGATCATTGACTCTTTGCATTTATGTTTGAGAACTTGCAGTAATAAGGTTGCATAGAAAAGCAGAAGTTGACATAACATGAAAATATTTTCTAACATGGTGAACACTTAAAATTAATCCTCACATAAACATCCTCACCAAGCTCGGCCCCAGGATCTCTTCCTTCCAGAAAAGTCAAAGCTTCCAGTGGTCAATATTTCAATGGTGGTCAAACATTGTACTACAGAATGCAAACACAATAAATACACTGTAAGTTAAGACAGAAAATCTTGAAAATATAAGGTTGATGATGATCATATTAGGTAACTCTTTGAATAACCTGCAAAGCACAGAAAGCAAATGAAACTCTTGTGGAATCAAACCCGTTAAAAATAAGAGAAAATAAATAAGAAGAGCAAATGAAACTTCAAATAAGACCGAATCTAGTATTTAAGTATTAATAGAGGCCTCTATGAGAAATGAAAGGTTCTGAGTATTGCAAAAAATGTTATTTTTTATGATCACATGGTAGGTAAAATTTGAAATAAAAGTTGTCCAGTCAGGCTATCACAAATTTGTTGGAAAAAAATAATACCCCAAAAATCAACGTTTGATTTATTTTTCATTTTAAAAATTAAAGCTACTTGGAAATATAGTCACAGATAAAATAGTACACTTACTTTTACATATTTTAGATTTATTTTTATATGAAATTGGAAAAATATTTTCCCCCCTATTGCCTATGAAAATGTGGTCCCATTTTAAGCCCATTCCCTTTAAGTGGCTTCTGCCTCTGCACATCATCCTCGAGTAGGAAGGCTGAGATATTCCTCCCATGGTGCTAAGGCATCATTGTTTTTGTTTGTCTCTCACTCTAGACATGAAGTCCCTGAAAGTAGTCATGGACAGACACGGACATTCACTTCGATATCACTGTAAAATATCATCTACAGTTTTTGTAGTGCGCAGATTGGTACAAAAGCCAATTGCTATAACTTTTAAAAGGCAAGAGAAATAGGAACAGATAATAGAGGATGCAGACAAAATATTGTAGCTGAAAGGGACCTTAAAATTATCTAGTGTCTACTCCTTTCATTTCAGAGTTGAGGAAATTGAAGAGTTATGAGGGGAAAACTTGCCGTGTTAAGTCACTGGTTTGTGGCAGAGTTTTTGCTTGAAACCAGGTATCTGGACACCTTATTCAGAACTTCCCTCTAAATGACTCTTCAGCATTGAGAACAGTTGGTGAATTCCATGTAGTTGAAGCAGAAATTGCATATTTTTATGACCTCACAAACACTAGCTGCTAATGAGCAGAGTTCTCTGCAATTTGCAGGCGCAGTATTGCGTAGTGGTGATGAACCCCGGTTCTGGAGCTGGACTGCCTGGGTGTTAATGAGGCCGACAACTTCCTAGCTAAATGACCTTGGGCAAACTACCTAATCTTTCTGTGCTCTAGTATTTTTCTGAGTGCCTGCTCTGTGCCAGAGAGGGTCTATTGTTAGCTAATATTTATGTGAACTACTTACAATATGGACTAGCTCATAGTAACCTCTGATCCATTCCAGTGTGAACCAGTAATGAGCTCAGCAAGTCAACACTGGGAATCAGAGGCTGAGCAGTAAGTTGGGCAGGAAAACAATCTGTACCGATTGACCACCTGACCACTCATATTCTGGAGACTGGTTAGATAAGGTCATGGCCACCTTGGAGTTCTATCTCTACTCTTCTGTAGGATTTGTTCTATGTATTGATCTATGTATTGCTCTATGTATCGAAGATTCATCAGATCTGTAGTTTCTTCACGATCTTTCTCAACTCTTCACTCTTTGTTGTTCCTTTACAGACTTGAGTTAAAAACGCACTTATATATTAAGGTGTCAAAACTGGGTGAATCCAACCACGTTCACTAATCTTGGTTTTCTGATAAGAGCAACCTCTATTTGCTGGACTAGATAGCAAAGCCTTAAAGAAGGAAAGGTGTGACAGGGAACAGCCCCGTTTGGCTGACGCAGATAAACCACCCCTTAAAATACAGGCCACACATACATGCGTACATGAGCACATGGGAACACAGCAGTTTGGATCATCAAATTTCTTATCCTGTGTTGCAGACAGAATTAAGGGCATGCGTGCCAATTTCTTCACAAATTTTCTTAAAAAGGTGCCAGTCACAGAAAATAAGTATCTTAGTCCAATAGAATGAAACTTTCTATTTTCGTAAAAACACTTGTTAAATCAATCTAGCCTAATTTCTCTGAAGTCCAGATCACATGCTAACTTGCATAGTTTATTAATTCTATGATTAAGCTTTCCCAGGAAGTAGATTCTTCAGCCTTGTTTTGAATTTCCTTCCAGTTGCTCATAAGAAATGCTGGGCAACCAGCTAAATTACAGAGTGAGCATTCAAAGAAAACCAGCAATCCTACAACTACGTCTCTGTTCCCTAGTCCAGTAGATGAGCTACATTTTATTCTTGTTCAAACTGTTATTAAATCAGTGGAGGCAAGAGGTGGTCTAGTGGAGGCAAGAGGTGGGGAAAAACTCTTTTTAGAGGATTCCTGAGGCTTGAGACACTTCCTTCTGAAAGTTAGAAAACAGAGGAAACAGAAGACTACTATTGAGCATCCAATACAAATGGCATTATACTGTATAAAGCCCCGGGGACAGGGAAAATCCAGTTAAGCTCTTGCTTTTCTGTAAATATATCAATCATCCTTTCAATATTCATTGAAAGGCAATAAAAGGGTGGGGTTAAGAGTTGGAGCTCTGGAATCAGATACACAAGGAGTCAGATCACAGTTCTGCCTCGTATTGACTGTGAGATCTTTGGGTATGTTGCAAGCTTCTCTGAGCCTCTGTTTTGTCAATTGTAAAATGAGGATGCTCTAGTATCTACCTTATAAGGTTGTGAGGACTAATCAGATAATGCATACAATATGCTTTGTGTTGTTTTGGCTTCCTGCAGACATTACCTTGCTTCTTCTGTGCTGAGTGACTACCATGTGCAGGCAATGAAAGACACCAAATCTCCAGTATTTTGGAGGCATGTTCTAGTTGAAGAAACAGAAAATAGACACACCCCCACACAATAAAGCAACACACCATACATCTTGTGGTCACAAAGAAAACTGAAGCAATGCAAAGAGATATAAAGAGATGACTTGGGCACATTTGCTACTTGATATAAGGAGTTCAAGAAAGGCCATGGTGATAACATGATGTTTTAGCAGGGACCTGCAGGAAGTGGGGGCATGTTTTAGGCTCAGGGACCACTATAAGACCCCAAGGCGGGGTCGGGCAGTGGTATTTGGGAACAAGCTCATGAGGCCAATGTGGGTGCAGTAGAGGGAGATCAGAAAAGAGCTGGGGCAAGAACAAAGAGGTCACTGTAGTTGGTGAGGAGTTAAAATCTGGCATTGAGGTGGAAGTTACAGGGGAGTTGTGAGTAAGACGTGATGTGAAGTTTTAAAAGGATCAATGGGTCTTTGAGTGGAGAATAGGTCTTGAGTGGCCCAAGCAAGGAAGCAGGGAGACCAGTTAGGAGTGTTTCATAATAACCCAAGCAGGAGATGACAGAGGCTTCGCCTAAGGGGGATACGGGACAGAGGATGTGAAATGGTCAGTCTGGATACATGTTGAAAGTAAATCTAAAAGGATTTGCTAATGATTTGATGTGTGCTATTAGAAAAAGAAAAAAGTCAATGATGGTGACAAAGTTTTTAGTCTGAGTATGAAAAATGCATGGGTTGCTTACTTAGATGCGGAGCATGTCATGAATGCGAAATACTGTGGCAGATGGGTTTATTTGTCTCCGTTAACACTCCTTTCGCCCTCTTCTCCCTTCTTTCCTTTGGAGCAGAAGCAGAGACATGAGATACTCCAATTCCCAACCTCCTTCACAATTAAGAGTGACCATGTGATAGAATTCAGGCTACTAAGATGTAGGTAGATGCGCCCGGCTGAACTCACTGAAAAATAAAATAAAACAATGCATAGCCTCTTGAGGAGAAGGCTTTTGTTCTCTATATTTTTTGCCTTTCCACTTTCTTCTTGGTGGAAAGGATACTTGAGTTGCAGTAGCCATCTGGGATGATGAAAACCAAACATGCACCATAGGGATGGGGGAGCCAGAAGCTAGAAGGAGAATAGGTCTTTGAGGTCACCACAGAGCAACAATATCAACCCTGGACTTCCCACCTCCCATATATTTATTGTGTGACGCAAATAAGTCTGTCTGTTTAAGCTTATGTTAGCCAATCTTTCTGTTATTCATAGCAGAACGCGTTCTTAACGGAGACAAATATAAACCAAATATCTAATTGGAGATATTGAGTAGGCAGTTTAACTTTTAATCTGAAGATCAGAGGAGAGGTTAAGTCTGAAGCTGTCTACCAGAATGTTGTCAACATGTAGATGGTATTCAAAGTTGCTGGGCTGATTGGATAGGCTCACAAGGGGAATGAGGGTAGAGAAGGAAGGTTAAGAGCTCTAACAGGTGAGCCACGGGATTGGAAGTCAGGAAGACTGGAGATTCAGAAAAAGAGATGGAGAACTGTGCCAGTGAGGGAGCAGCTGATCTGTGAGGTGTCCTAACAGCCACTTGAAGAATGTGCTCCAATGAGGATGTGATTAGCTATGTCAGATGTTAATGAGATGCTAATGAGAGGTGAAGCATAATGCATCAGTGGGCTTGGGGATATGGAGACCATTGGTGACCTTGACAAGAGCATCTTAGGTTAAATGTGCAGTAACTAGAATTATTATTGTCTACATATGATGCCAAGACTCTAAGAGGATCTATACTTATCAGAAACAATCCAACACACTGCCTCCCTTTTTCATTAAAACAAAGAACCAACAAACGAACCAAACATACAAAAACTGATCTTCCAAGAAATAATAACATGTTCACACTCTTCTTATCTGGTAATGAATCTTGTAAGAGAGGCATGGGGGACAGTGTAATGTATTAAGAAGACAATAGATGGCATTGGGAGAGGAACTGAGTCCCGGGTTTTTGCTGCTGTGTTAGTGTCAGAGTTTTCCAGAGAAAAAAATTCACTTGTACATGAATATTCTTCTGCCTTTTCCAACCCTGAGACAGCAAACTCCATGCCTTCTCTTCCTTCTCTTCCTCAGTCTACTCAACGTGAAGAGGGTAAGAATGAAGCTCTTTATGATGGTACATTTACACTTAATGAATAATCAAGTGAATATTTTTCTCTTCCTTGGGATTTTCTTAATGACATTTTCTTTTCTTTACCTTATTGTAAGCATAGAGTATATAGTACATATAACATACAGAATATATGTTGACTGTTTATGTTATCTATAAGGCTTTTGGTCAACAGAAGGTTATTAGTAGCTAAGTTTTGGGAGAGTTAAAAGTTATACATATATTTTTGACTGCAAGGGGATTCAGTGCCCCTAACCCCTGCATTATTTAAGGGTGAACTATATGTGTATGTGTGTGTGTGTGTGTGTGTGTGTGTGTGTGTGTGCATGCGCATATGTGTACACGTGTGTATGAATGTATGTATGGTTACACGTAAATGAAGAGACTTATTATAAGGCATTGGCCATGCAATTATGGAGGCTGAGAAGTCCCACAATCTGCCATCTACAAACTGGAGATCCAGAAAAGCTGCTGGTAGTATAGTTCAAAAACCTGGGAGCTAGAGCTTCAGTGGTATAGATTCCAGTCCAAATCTGAAGGCCTGAGAACCAAGAATGCTGAGCACAGGAGAAGATTGATGTCTCAGCTCAAGCAATCAGGTAGAGAGCAAAGTCCATCGTCCCCCAGTTTTTTATTCTAGTCAGGTCTTCAGTGGATGCACACCCATGCAGGGGAGAGCGATCTGCTTCATTCAGTTCACCAATTCATGTGTTGCTCTCTTCTGGAAACACCCTCACAGACATACCCAGAAATAATGTTTACCAGATATCTGGGCATCCCAAGGCCTGGTCAGGTGAACACATCATATTAGCTATCATACCTGTCATTTCTAACATCGTATTCTGAATGGGTCATTGAACCAACGTTATCTCATTTCTATAATAGATTGGGCTTCTCTTTAACATTACCTTCCAATTCTCATCTGCTGTATTTCTAGACAATTAATAGATGTTTCCAAATTTATAGTGCCTAAAACAACACCTGCTACTTTGCAGGCCCTCAAGAAATATGTGCTTAATAAAAAAAGTAATATACATGTTTAGATACTTTGACATTGTCACCATTGTAACAATACTATTGTTGTTGATGAGACAGAGACATTGACCTTGTCCAATTGACCTTGTCAAATGACCAGTGTCAATTAGCATTGACATTGACTTGTTAAGAGACATTAACATAAGGGTAGGTGTCTAGAGCAGTCAAAGTTGGCAAGTAGTGGAGTCAATGGTTAGGTTTTCTAACTCCAAAGTTAGTGATGAATTTTGTCTGGATTTCAAGATTTAAAATATTAAAATTTTCCATCCATAAAAGTACCTCTCTTTTTTGCACATTTACAATTATGTGGACACTAGCCAACTAAAATAGTCAAGACTTCTTGACTAATTGGTCTGGGCTTCAGAGACCTTTAAGAGAAAGGATATATAGACCTCACATATACTGAGACAACTGATTCAGATACCATAGCATCATTTAAAATAGCTCAGATTGTTTCTTTCATTAAAAGGCAAGGAAAAAGTCATTCAAAGAATAGAGGAAATCTTTTTTTTTTTCTTTAAGGGAAGGTTTATTTGTTTGATTCCACAAAGTAAAACTGCCCCAAATTTCCACACAAGCAGAAACATAGTTAAGCTGCATGGTTTTGTCTTGAGTATGCAAATATCACAGCCCAGTCTTATGTCAGCTTGAAAAGATAATGTCATGCAGAAAATTAAGACCATCTGATGAAATCATGTTATGAAATGTGGCTTGAGAGAGCAGCTTTTTGTATATTACAATTTGATATATTTTCACACTAAAACTCAAGTGAACAGGCAAGGAGCCTCAATTAATGCAAAATTTGAAATTTTCAGACAAATTTACAAGGTGTTTACTGAAGAGAAAAGGGGGGGCATCTTAAATACTGTCTCCTCGTAACAGCCTTGATTTTGTGTTATGTGTCAAAGGAACCGAATGCCTCAGTTTTTCATTTAGAGTTTTGAATTTAATCTGATGACAGTTTGGATATAATAATGATGCGTTTATTGTTAATTTCCTTAAAGCCTTACTATCCAACAATGTAGACCATTATCGCCTCAAATACTTTCTGTATTTGGAGGAATTTCCATATTCCACAGTGCACAGAAGCTGACTCCCAAGCAAGGCTTAAGAGGAATATACGAGAAGCAAGAATATATTTCCTTAGTAACTAGCTGGTCTTTTTTTTTTCCCTCTCTGCAGACCTGTTTTCCAGAAGATGAGAAAGAGACTTGACAGGACTTTATTGGTTCATAAATTAACTTGGTAGATTTACAATCATTTCTTGGAATGCTAGGAACTCTTTTTAGGAACTTATTTTCAAGAGAGAAAGAAACATGTTTAACCCAGAATTGGCACTACAATCCACCTAGAAGGCGGTGGGTTAGTTTGTTTTTCACCTATGGACCTGATCCTGTCTGCCATTGACAGTTATTTTTAACCAAAGGGAATATTTAAACAGATATTCGTGATTCCTTTTTCTTTCCAATGTAAGTGAATAAACAATAAACTATCATTAGCCATATGATCAGTGAGATATAGTCAGTCAAATGTGTTGGCTTCTTTAAGAAACTATAATGAAGCGAAGAAGGTCACATGAGCACTATGAAAGAGTCGAAAATATCTATTACTTTCTGTTAACCTTGAGTCTAATTCAGGAATGAAGAAAAATAGGTTAATATCTGCATGACCATCTCCTCCCAACCTCTGCCCAAAGATGTAAATAATCCAGTTTTTGCAGATAAGTGGCCCCAGCCTGAGCAGACCTCTGGGCTCAGGGTTTACCAGAGAGGTATTTTCCTAAGTACGTAAGTAAAAGAGATTCTTCTTCCCTCACAAGTGGTAGAGGGAAAATCCTACCTGAGTCTACCGGATCAAAACTCTCTGGCTGTTTATCTTGGTCATCCTGTCCCAGAGGAGAGCTACAACAGAGAGCTCCAGCCCTCTCAGTAGGGAGAACATTTAAATTCAGAACCCTACCCTCTGGGGGAAAAACATAGGCTACCAGTGAAAAGGCTGCCCGTTTGGCCAACGCAAATGTGTGCCCTGTTTTCTTGTGATCCAGGCAAGCAGATTATTTATTTATTTTTTTAAGTAGGATGGGGCTAATTATAGGAGGCAGAGGGTGGGTGAAATAGCTCCTTGTTCAAAAGCATCCACATATTTTCCTGCAATGAAGAGCAAATATTTTGTTTAAATAGCAAGCAATTTTCTATAAAAGTGGTACTGCTTGGAAACACTCTTTATGATTTATTGCTGCCTTTTAACCTGAAAAAATATTAATAACTGAGGAGCCCTTATTGGTGTCTTTATTATGCTTAAACCCAAATAGCCATAGTATTATAACTGGTGTGGCCACATTTCATATTTTTCTTCCATGAAAGCAGTATGGACTTATTAACAGAGACCAGAAAATAAAAATAGAGGTGAACTTCCAGGCTCTAGCCTTACACAGAGGTAGCATGGCGGTCATAAAGAGAGAACTTTCAGGAGAAACCGGGGGTTGGGGAGAGGCCACAGCGAGAATCATTCCACATTTTCTCCTTTCCTGCAACAGGGCATCTTCTCTGCGTATGGATCTGTGTCATCATTCAGCTGTTTCTTCTGGCAAAGCCAGAATCCAGAACAGAATCTCAGTGAAAAAGAAACCAATAAATTAGATCTCTTTGTGAGCAATTTGCTGTTAGTTCTATTCTCTCTGCCTATTAAGATTCTTTATTTACTTCACCAAGAGATTTCTGCTGACAAGTCCATCCATTTACCATGAGCCTAGATAAAATGATAATAAACAAAATGTCAAAAAATGTATTCATGGGACCTTCCCCATTCCCACCCCCTCCCCTTCTTCTTTTTCATCAAGCTGGTTTATTACAGAGTCACTGGAACTAGAAAGTCTAACACTGACACATTGGCAGAGGCTTTTAGTTGGGTTAATTAATTATATTTTCAGACTATGTTTTTATATATTATATATTTGTAATTATACAGATATCACATGCATATATATGCACATTACACCCAAAATGGTATAGTCAGAAAGAAGTCAACATATCTTTCAGCTCCCGCTGCTCACGTTCCCGATCTGATTTGGCTAATAATCCTGGGGAGGATGAGGAGGTTGGATAAGGCATACTGGGGGAAAGGAAATTTTCCATTTTATGCTTACGGATGATTCCCAAAGGAATCTTTTGTTTCCAAGTATCTTTCGAGTCCTTTGGGTGGAAGGCAAACACTGAGCAGTTCTGTCTCGCGCATAACTCCAATGGAGACACCTATAATACAAAACAGAAATCCCCCGAGGGCACCGTTATACATTTATTATAAAGCAAAGATTAAAACAATTTTATGGAAATTAAAGATAATATGGAACATTTGTCTCTCTCTCAGTCAAAGAGTAACATGAAGCAGTTCAACAAACAGCTTCAGGCAGTTCCACGCGAGATGATCGAATGACTGGCACTGAGGGGACAGGCAGGGTGGCTGCAGACTGCGAGGTGTGGGTTTTTTTTTTACCAGGGCATCTTGCCGGTGCTTGGCAACTGTGCTCCAGTGAAAAATGATACGCCTGCAAAATCAGAACAATGGGCAAGCGGAGGGGTACTTAGGTGGTTTGCCCTCCTGAAATCTATCTCAGCAGGACAGGATGCAAACAGCAGGGTAGGGACCAGAAGGGGTGTTCCAGATAGCTTTTCATGTTTTGTCTTTTGTGGAGTACACAAGTGTGTGTGTGTGTGTGTGTGTGTGTGTGTGTGTGTGTGTGTGTGTGTGGTTGCTCTGTTTCTACTTGATTCATGTGTTCACTGGAAAAAAAAACAACTCCAAACTGTATAAACGCTGTGAAATTTTGCAAAAACTCCAAGCTGGTAGCATTTCCATTTCATATATAATAGAATCCTGCTACCAAAAAGAAGTGGTTGTCAGAGAAGAGTAAAACATCTGTGTTAAGCAAGAGATGATTCTACTTCATTTGCACACTAGGGTCTGATTTGACCTCTAGTGCACTGCATTTATGGTAAAAGGAGGGCTTTTAAATCGGGTTTGTTTTATTTTGGTCCTCCGTCTGGATATTTCTTTCATACCTCCCAGGCTGTAGCTCTCATGGGTAAGCTTATATTTTTGTTAATAAAAAAATGCAATTGGTGCTAATCTAGACTTCCATCATGGTCGTTCGAGCTTTCCAATGTTAATAACCACTCCCAAAGAAAGGATCATCAAAAGAGGTCAGACCGCGTGGTTTTGCGGTCAAGGCAGTGAGCCATATTCAGAATGTCTGCTTTCTATTCCCTGGTCTACTGCTAGATAACTATGTGACATTTATAAGTTAATTGTTTTCTTTCAGTCTTGATTTCTTTAGCTGTAAAAGGCGACTCTTTATTTACTTATTTAACATGGGTCTAGGGACAGCAATGATTTATGGAGTGAACTAGTTAAGATATTGGGTTTTTGAGCTGAATGACGCTCTTCAACACTCAATGGGTCTAGGATGTAGGATAAGTTACCAACTATATTTCAGGTTATATATATTATATATATATAGTTTGTATATACTATATGTTAATGTATATTATATGTTTAGTATATATAATATATAGCTTATATGTATAGTTTACATATAATATATAGTTTTTATATATAGTTTATATGTATTATGTATAATAAACCATACATTATATATGGTAGTTATTGTAAAGATTGACTGAGATAATATATGTAAAACACTGTTAAAACACTGTCATATAGCACTCCATAGACATCCAGATTTTATAAATAGTAATAATAACTAAATAGTCTTAGGTCTCCACACAAATAATTAACTAAAGAGGAAGCATTATCATACAATTATTATTCATAAATAATAGCAGTAACATTTATATACAGATTTTTATGAGCTCTACACAGCAATGAATGTTAATGCCAGATCACAACCACCATACCTCACCTTTCATTTCAAACTATATGACTTTTTCATATAGTGGCATAATGCAGTACAGACGCTTGAAACACCTCCAATTTTAATTCTCCTCCTCCCCTACTGCCTCCCGCTTTGCACTCTCTAATGAAAAGGAAAGGTTAAGGGCAATCTGTTTGAGGCTAAAGTCTCCGAGACGGACCAGGCCAGGTGAAGGCGCAGGGCTCGGAGAGCGGTGAGAACAGGAAGGGAGATGGGGAGAAACTTATGAAACACACAGAAGGTGTCTGCACTTTCGTATTAAAAATACACTGGGGTGGGGGCGGGGGAACTCAGCACCAAAAATAGCGGAAAAAATATTTTCAATTGCTTTCCATATGCTTCCTTTCACCCTTCAAATAGGAACTATTTTTCCCTAAATGGGTGGATGTGTTTCATACGGTAAATACAAAAGCTCTCTTGTTTGAATTTGTTTTTTAAAAAATGTAAAAGCGACCTCCTTTATAATCACAAAATGACACGGAAGCCAAGGGTTCCTGAGTAATCACACACATCAAGGGGCATTAAAGGGACAAGGCTTTCAGTACTACCTAATCACATTCACCCTGGAGTGTCATTGCTTAATTATGGTTTTTCAAATATTTGGGCAGTAAAGGTATCATAATTTACTTTCAAACACATATTGATGTATGTACAGCCAAACAATACTGTTGTTGCTTATCTATTAATGAGGTTGAGACCCATACCTTTAAAGGGATCACACATAAATTCTTGGGTGTATTTTGCCTTTTAAATATTTTGAATATATGAATTCATCAGGATTTAGGGATTAGGTAACTGCTGTCTACACAAAAAATCTGCAAAATTTTTCATTACTTTTTTATTAGTTGGCAGCCAATACTCTAACTGTGAACTTTTATGAGGCTATAAACATAAAGGACCTTCTGATACTGGTATGATGATAATTCTAAATTTCCTCTTTGCAGCTGTGGTTGATCCTTTCTATTTGGTACAGTCTATTTTTTTTGTGACTTAACAGAAGAAAGTTGGCTCACTACTGTATTGCCTTCAAGCACTTTCTCGGGAAGTTCTTGAATTAAATCCACATGGAAACCCAATGCCCCTCTCCACCTTTCCCTTAAGGTGGTTATAAAATGTCAGTAGAAAGCAAAGCTGTTTATTTTACTTAGGGTTGGATTCTGTTAGTAAATGAGTTTCTGGTGAGGCTTATGTGCAAACCACATCTTTCAATCAGATTCTTTACATGACTAAATGTGTATTAAATTGTGCTATAAATATTAATTTAAAATTCAGAAGTTCAGATTTCACCTAAATCCATGTGAATCAGCAGAGAGACAAACTGTTTAACAAGTTCTAGGTTCGCATTCTAGCTCCACTCCACTAGCAAAACATCGCTTCACTTTGGTATGCAGCAGGCAAGAAAGACAACAGTGCTGACTTCCCAATAGGCGGACTTCCCACCCAGCAGAGATCTATGGCCTGGCTTTCACATGACAGCTTGAACATCTCTACTAAGAGTGAGGTGATCCCGACAGGACAGTCTCCTCCTGGAATCCAGGAGATGGTGTGTGTGAAGGCCGAGTCATGTCTAACGCTTCTGCAGTTGGGACAGTTTTCAAATATGATGGAATGAGACAGTGACCTGGGAGTTTCCAGAGAGTATGAAGATCCTAGGAGATAGATTAATATGAGGTAATATAGCTTCTTCGGGCTGGGGATTAGGGGTTATCGCTTATGAAACCAAGGTATATTTCTAGGGCCTAATGGACAAGAGGCCCTCACTGGACCCCCGGGGCCTTCCATTCACGTATCTCCATCTGTGTCCTTTGAAGAACATCACCCAAAGCTCCACAAGTAGGGAAGCAATAACATGTGTAGGTAAAACATGATGACAAAGGCTTCTGTTCCATTTCTGCTTTTGTGTGACTTGGTTTATCTCTGGTAGTATGTTATCTTTTACTTAACTTGAGGTTTAAAAGGGGCTGAGTGGGGTGGCTTATGCCTGTAATTCCAGCACTTTGGGAGACAGAGGCAATAGGATTGCCTGAGCCCAGGAGTTTGAGACCAGCCTGTGTAACTTGGTGAGACCTCGTCTCAACAATAAATTAAGAAAAACCAGCCAGTTGTGGTGGTGCACACCTATAGTTCTAGGTACTTGAAAAGTTGGCAGAAGGATTGCCTGGGCCCAGCGAGCAGAGGCTGCAGTGGTCGTGAGCATGCCTGGGCGACAGAGTGAGACACCATCTCAAAAAATAATCATAATATTAATAATACATAAAGGTTTAAAAGGAAGGGCAGTCTCATTTCTCTACTAACTGGGCCTAACCTGACATAAAGTTGTAGATATCTGCCATTTGTTCTGAAGCCTTGAGGAATGAATGAGCACATTCTCTCATTAAAGAGAAACAGGATGCCATTGGGTACATGTATTTCTGACTTGCTTGTTTCAAAAGTGAGATTATTGAATCCAGAACTTGATAGCCCATGGTTCTCTTTCTTTTCTATTAGCAGAACCCTTTATACTTCGTCACGAAGTCTTATGATCCTCCATATATATGTGTTTTAAAGTCCACATTATTAGTCACATACACATCTAAAAACCTTCAAAAAAAAAAAAACCTGTAGAAAAATAACTACATGCATCTGTATGAAATATAATACTGCTTCAGGTAATCCCTGGCTTCAGCTCTCCTCACCTCTGGTATTAACTCTGCTGTCTCCCAGGAGTTTGGAGCCCACATGTTGGTAACTACTGATGTTCTTGGCTGAAGGTGGCTGCTGGAAAGCATTTGCCTGGGTCTTAAATGCGATAATATTAACTGACTTGATATTTTGGTATTGTCTGGGATCTACCTGCTAGCATCTCCATGCGTTTGAGCCGCCTGTAAAACAGAGTGCTTGAACTGTAAAATAAACCCCAGACGGCAACAAACTTGTGATGGGTAAGTGTGCCACCTAACCACAAGGATAACTACCATTTTGAATCATTCGTTTGCAGGACAGGAGAAATAGGGTCGACATCCTGCGAGGTAAGGCAAAAAAAAAAAAAAGGTTATGCATGGTGGTAAGACGCTCCTTATTTTTTCTTCTATGCAATGCTCCAAGGCTTATGTTTAAATGATACATTTGACTCAAACAGCAAGAATCTATAAAATCTCGTTGAAAGAAGTGGAAGCTAGTGGTTAAGAGAATGAGCTTTGAAGTCATATTTGGGCTTAAATAAATATTTCAGCTATATGAACTTGGGCAGGTAACTCAAACTCTCTCCAAGTCTTGGTTTTACCATCCCTAAAGGAGCAATAATATTTATACCTATAAGTTAGTGATTATTAAATAATAAAATTATGTAAAGACTTAGCCCAATTGATGGTGCATAGTAGCACTCAAAATTTGCAGTAACATTTGTAAGTACCTTGTGACAGGCTACAAGAAAGAGATTCTGGGGAATACTATTTAGAGTTTAATAGCTTTTGAGCATTACTCCCTAAAATCGGTTGGCTCCACCCTCACCATGTAGAGTTCTCTATGCAGGTCAGTTCTAAGTGCTCACGTGTACTGCCTGGGACACAGGGACACACAGGAGCTTGCCAGGGCTATGATTAATCTGGAAAATATCGCTGTAACTGAAGGAGTAGAGAAAACAGTGGAGGATGGTGGAGACACTGGGAGGAACATGGGGTGAAAAGAAAAAAGCAAAGGAGAAAATGAAAGAAGGGAGTTGACCCAGAAAAGAATACTGGCAAACAACTGAAGGACATTGGGGCAAGCTGGGTGTTTCAAATCCCTAAGCAGGGCATTAAGCCGAACACTCCCATAAGCCTGAGAACCTGCAACTGAGTGAATATTCGTGAAGTCTCTAGTATGTGTGCTGTCACTGGGAGCTGGGGCTAAGATCACATGCCTCACATTAAGGTTTCCAATTTTTACCGATTTCAGCATTACCACTTAAATAAAAGTGATACCACTTCTAGGAGTAATAATAATGATAACGAATATTAATTCAGTGGTTATGATGTGCCAGGCTTGCAGATATGCATCAGCTCATTTAACTTTCATGATACTTCTTTTTTTTTTTTTTTGCATCAGAGTCTCACTCTGTGCCTAGGTTTGAGTGCAGTGACATGCTCATGGACACTGCAGCCTTGACCTGCTGGGCTCAGGTGATCCTTCTGCCTCAGCCTTCCAAGTAGCCAGAAACTATAGAGGCACACCACCAAGCCCAGCTAGTTTTTGTGATTAATTGTAGAGACGAGGTCTCACCAAGTTGCCCAGGCTGGTCTCGAACCCTAAGCTGTCCATCCAGGTAAATGAAAACTTGCTGTGGAATAAAACAGTATCTGTCTTTCCAGATCCAGGAAGTAGGATGGTTTATTGCACATGGAAGACGAGTTTCAGGTCCTGGGAATCTGGCTACAGTTTGAAAGTCTTTAAAAAATAAAAATTTGTTACAAAGTCAAACTTGTTACAAAGTCAGGCTGTCCTCTGCCTCGGCCCCCCAAAGTGCTGGGATTACAGGCTGAGCTACTATGCCTTGCCCAAATTTCATGATAGTTCTATGAAGTGGGAAATATTATCATATTATTGTCATTTTACAGATGAGAAGATAATGGTTCAGGAGATTATGTGACTCGTCCAAGGTAGCACAAAGAATAAATGACAGAGTTTAGACAAACCCAGAGCTTTCTTACTCCTGGCCGGAGTTCTTAACAAGGCTGCTATGTATAGCTGCACAGGTTGTGTATTGCACAATTCTTAATGTTAGCTTTCATTCAGAATATGATGCGAATGAGACAACCCTGGAATTCTGTACTACAAAGGCCTCAGTTCTTAATCTCTAGTCTCTAACTCAAATTTAATATCCCTAACCTCTCCCTTTAAATGAGCAAGTAAAGTCTTAGGTTTTAATTTAGTATATTCAAACAGAAGAGAGTTTCTTGGCCTATAACATTTCCTGTGTGCAGTTCATAAAAACAGCAATTCTTGCCTGTGAACATGTTTCAGTATAAGTTTCAAGTAGTATAATAATATAGCTAAACAAGTTAAGATCATCACCAAAGATTCTATATAAGATAAATTCGTGTTAATCGAATGCCTTTAAGTAATGCCTAGTCTCTGCCACTCTAAACCAGAGTCACTTCTCAAGTTTGGAATCTTGTATTCACTTAAAGAGGAAAGAAACTATTTTTTGAAATCAATTCTTCATATTGAAGACCACCATCACCAAACAGCAGACCACATAACCTTTGTCCAAATGACTTTGATCTGTCAAAGCAAACAGTATTCAACATTTACTGTCCATCCAGGTAAATGAACACTTGCTTTGGAATAAAACAGTATCTGTCTTTCCAGATCCTGGGGGTGGGATGGTTTGCTGCACATGGAAGACAAGCTACAGGTCCTGGGAATCTGGCTGAAGTTTGAAAGTCTTTAAAAAATAAAAATTTGAGCATTTCTTCATGTGTTTGTTGGCTTCTCGAATGTCTTCTTTTGTGAAGTGTCTGTTCATATCTTTTGCCCATTTTATAATGGAGTTGTTTGTTTTCTTCTTTTCAGTACATTTCAGTTCCTTGTAGATCCAGGATGTTAAGCCTTTGTCAGACCTAGAGTTGGCAAAGACTTTTTCCCAGTCTGTAGGCTGTCTTCCTGCTCTCTTGATGGTTTCTTTGGCTTTGCAGAAGCTTGTCAGTTTAATAAGGTCCCATTTGTCTATCTTCTCTCTTAAGTCCTGTGGGTTTCGGGTTTTGTACAGGAATTGGATGCCAGTTCCGATTTCCATGAGAGTATTTCCTTCCTTTTCTAAGGTTCTTATGGTTTGAGGTTTTACATTTAGGTCTCTGATCCATTTGGAGTTAACCTTTGTGCATGGGGATAGATAAGGGTCCTGTTTCAATCTTCTGCATGTGGTCAGCCAGTTTTCCCAGCACCATTTACTGAATAGGTTCTCTTCTCCCCACTGGTAGGTGGTGGGGGCTTTGTCGAAGATGAGATGGTTGAACCTCACTAATCATCAGGGAGATGCAAATCAAAACCACACTGAGATACCACCTAACTCCAGTCAGAATGGCAATTATCAACAACTCAAAAAATAACAGCTGCTGGAGAGGGTGTGGTGAAAAGGGAACACTTCTACACTGCTGGTGGGAGTGTAAACTAGTGCAACCTCTGTGGAAAGCAGTGTGGCGATTCCTAACAGCTCTAAAAATTGACCTTCCATATGACCCTGCAATCTCCCTACTGGGAATATACCCTGAAGAACACAAATCACTCTATAAAAAAGATACCTGCACACGTATGTTTATCGCAGCGTTGTTCACAATAGCAAGAACCTGGAAACAACCATGCTGCCCATCAAAAGAGGACTGGATTAAAAAAATGTGGTACATATACACGATAGAATACTACGCAGCCATAAAAAAGAACAAAATCATGAATTTTGCAGCAACCTGGATGGAACTAGAGTCTATAATACTGAGTGACCTCTCACAGAAACAAAGATCAGAATATCACATGTTCTCACTCATATAATGGACCTTGAACATCCAATGTAATACTATAAGAAAATGACTGACGTTACTGGGAATCTATGGGGGGGAGGGGGATGGGATTAACAGTAGCAAATATCTGTCTGGGGCTGGGAAAACAACTGTTATCAACAGGGTGCCTGAATGAAACGTAATTGTACACCTAACCCTTAACTGTACCCCCACAAAATCATAATAAAAAATATTGATTAATTATTAAAAAAAAAAAGCACATTCATACCAAAAAAAAAGAAAATGTATAGTATATGTACTACTTATCTATTGCTGTGCAGCAAATTATCCTAAAATTTGTTGGCTAACACTAGCAATAGCTATTATCTCTCATTGTTTCTAATGGTTAAAAATTGTAAGCCGGGCTCAGTGGCTCAGCCTGTAATCCCGTGCCTTTGGGAGACTGAGGTGAGTGG
>NW_007246719.1:497043-511797 GCF_000164805.1 Carlito syrichta | reverse complement strand
CATTGTTCACAATAGCAAGAACCTGGAAACAACCATGCTGCCCATCAAAAGAGGACTGGATTAAAAAAATGTGGTACATATACACAATGGAATACTATGCAGCCATAAAAAAAAAAACAAAATCATGAATTTTGCAGCAACCTGGATAGAACTAGAGTGTATAATACTGAGTGACCTCTCACAGAAACAAAGATCAGAATATCACATGTTCTCACTCATATAATGGACCTTGAACATCCAATGTAATACTATAAGAAAATGACTGACGGTACTGGGAAACTATGGGGGGCAGGGGGATGGGATTAACAGTAGCAAATATCTGTCTGGGGCTGGGAAAACACCTCTTATCAACAGGGTGTCTGAATGAAACGTAATTGTACACCTAACCCTTAACTGTACCCCACAAAACCATAATAAAAATACTGATTAATTATTTAAAAAAAAAATAAATAAATAAAAATTTGTTACAAAGTCAAAGCTCAAGCCTGGGATTGAAGTTCGAGGCTGCAGAGATAGATTCAGGGTCCAGAAAACTGACCAGAACAGAAACGTCGGCCATTTCCCTATGAGACCAGCAGAATCTAGACGAGAATCAACTTCTTGGTTGGCCAGCTGCATGCTCAGAGCACTGTGATTATGATTGGGACAGTTGTGGTGTTTGCTGTGACCGCAGTCATCTTTCAGAAGCAACAAAAGTCTTTTTGAATGATTCCGCTCTGACAGCAGTAAGCTTTCTACCTGCTCTTTCTGTGTGTTTCCTTCTGTAACAAATTCTTCCAGCATCTCATCCTGTCTCTGCTCCCTTTTCTCGATGGCTCATGTGTCCTTTTTTTACACACATGTGTCATCTGCTTCTCAAACTCCACAGTATTTCTTTTCTCCAGAAATTCTGGTGAGTATTATTTTCCCATTAGAGCAGAACACCAGGACACTGAGAATGGTTTAGTATTCCAAGATTCCATAAACAGCCTGAGCGATCGCTCAGATTTAAATGACCTCACACATAATTTTAGCAAATGGAGATGCATTAAATGGCTCCAACAGGTGTATGATTATAAAAAGAATGTCAAAGTTTTGTGGAAATTAATACTGGGATATGGGTTCTAATATCACTGCTTAGAAGCAAATGGTTCAAGAGATACAATAATATAGCAGACTCATGGAGCCAATTAATCCATTAGAGGAAAATTCCATTTACGTTAAAAAAAAAAATAAAGTGAGTTTTAGCTTAAAGAGGACCACAGACAACAATTCTAAGTGGAATTCATCTCAGCAAGTTGCATACTGTTTTGTAGATAATTTAAAATCCAGTTATGGAAGGCAAAGAAGGGTATCAAGAAGCCATAATTGCTATTTTTAATAAAATGTGCCTTTTTGGGGTACACAAAAAGTGGATGTTAACGAGATTAATTATTTTGGCATCTTACTGGCAGTCACAATTGGACAAAGGGTGGAAGTATGTAAGTGTGCAACAAGTTCTTGGCTTCGTTTCTCCGTCCTTACATACTTCAGGGTTTTATTTATGGCTAAATTGAAACTGGATGTCAACTCCAGGCCCCTCAGAACAAAATCTTAATAATTAACTGGCAAAACTGAACATGATCGCTTCTGACACACCTACACTGGTAATTATTGCTTTGAGGCCATTTACTAATGAAATTAATGTATTCATTGCCCTAACAAATTAGCATAACTCATACATAATGCCCCACATTTCAAGACCTTGCTAGAAAAACAACACTTAATACAGCAGAATGAAATGGCAAGGGCATTACGTGGAGACAGTATGCACTGAATTACTGCATGTAAAAAACCACAATAGCTAAGTGTTCGTTACAATGCAAAATGTAAACACAATGTGGGTATTAAAGCCATTAATAGTGTAGTCAAGAGTGTACAATTGATGATTATCTTTGCACTTCAAATAATCAGATATTACAATAGCAGTAACCATGGAATGTAATTAAATGGCTACTTTTAGAGCTACAAAGTATGAAATGAATGCTCTGAAGACAGCTTCTTCTTCCTCACCACATTCATAAAGAATATTGTTCAACTGTTGACATTTTTCTATATTTCTTACTAAATGAACTCCATGCACATGAAATAAATACTGGCTCATATCCCAGCAGCAAGAGGTTAAAAAATGGATGGGAAACAGTTTTATGCACTCCTAAAAAGGGGACAAGTGAATCTCCCCTTAGAAGTTTAATCCCTCAGAATAAGGAGGGGATCTTGCTTTTGCTCTTTATGTACTTGTTACTTCAAATGACAGAGTAACTCTGAGTTAAGTGGGGGTGGTAAGAAGACAAAGCAAAAAAAAAAAAAGAGAGAGAGAGAGCGAGAGAAACTTTATATTATTTTTTCTTTGACTAATTATAATCTAAAGACATCAGTCCTAATATACAAGTATAGTAAAAGATGGTGCTGAATTTTTAGTATTTTTGCTCTGGACTTGCTTTGAGGGAATTTTGCCCTAAAATAATCACATACTTGATTGGGATGATGCTTAACATAGGTGTGTCATACACACACACACACGTCAATAAGCACTTGATAGTTGAGGTTTAGGTTTGACTTATGCGTGATGAAGCGGTGATGTTTATTACAAAAAGAATTGCACTTACAGCATCCTTCAACTCATAAGTCTTGGCCTCTATTTAGTACCCAGAAACGTGCATTTCATAAAAATTCAGTGCACAATGACAGAGAACTCATAGGATTGGTTACAATTGGAGGTTCAAATCTTCATGAGCGGACGTAAGCGAGGTTCTCTCACTTTGTCAGTTTGGGAAATAAACATTTTGAGTGTTTGAGCAACTTGTCCAAGTTATTATAGTAAGTTTTGTTAGCTGAAGTCTCTGGCTTTTCCTACCTTAATTCCAGAGCTCCGTTTACTACATTCAGGAGTGAATGGATGTGCACTTAGGAAAGATACTGTAAGTGTCCCCCTGCTTTATTTATTGGGAAATGTAACTAACAGATAAGTGTATCTTCATATCAGGGACTCTCGCAGTTTCACTAAAGTCTCCTAGAAACATGTTTTAGATAATGTTAAGCCTGAAATGACATAAATCGGAAATGTACCCAAACACTTCAGTCATAAGGAACCTTCTCTGAAATTCAGACTCCAACCCTGACTTCTGTGTCTCTCAGGCCATTCTAAGGTGGCTTAAATAACTTTCTTCATCAAATATACACAGAGAGTGGATGTGAGGACAGAAGACTTGAGAAAGGGAAAATTCCTGTTTAGTCATTTATTAGCTATGTCTATCACAATGCAAAAGATGAGCTGCAATTAAATTGGCTTAAATTACACACACATATTCACATGTATACAGTATACATACATATTGATATGTATATGTGTTTTTACATTGTCAAGACCAAGTCTTAATGTGGCTCACAAACAGATTCTTGTGAAAATCAAATCAAACAGAAGTAGATTGAGGACTGAGTGGTGGGACTATTACATTTCTGTTGGAACCACTACATGATTGCCAATGAGTCTATGGCTAGTTTCTATTTAATTTGCACACCAGAGGTCTAGTGTCTTTGACCATGGCTATGATCTAGTATAGTGAGTCTATCCTTATTCCCTTCACCCTTGGTTCATTTTCTCTCTCCCTCCATTTCTCCCTCTCTCCCTTTCTTCTTCCTTCCCTTCTTCCTTTCCTTCCTCTCCTTTCTTTGAAGTTATTTACGGAACCTTATACACTTCACTGAATATCCTACAAAAATCGCCATACTGGCAGACAATGGTAATAAAAACCTTTAGTTCATTAACCTGCACAAATGACCCCTCCACTGTCTTATCTGTAGTCTTCTTTGGTGAGACGTTTGGAGATGGGCCACATCTAAGTCCATATTCTCTCTGCTTCCTTCTGAGACCAGAAGGAAAAGGTGTTAATAAGGTGACATGACAGACACCACCAGGCACACTTAGCTATGCATCGCGGGCCATGAGTGGTAAAGACAGCTCTGATGAGGGACTTTGCTACATTGACAGGAGATAAGTGTGGAAGGCCTTATGACAGATATGAAAACCCAAGTGTAACAAATGTGCTTTTTATGTATAGAATATGGACTCTCACCAAATGAAATGTTGGCTAAAGTTCAGTTCTAAGAATATTTTGATGCTCTAAGAATATTTTGGGTTCAGTCAATTTAGAAAACATGTAGATTTGATACTAGTTTTAACTTAGAGACTATACTACTATTAATACAAAAACAACAGTGGTAATAGCTACCAGAGTATTGAGCAGTATGTGCTAGACAACATATGCTAAGAATTTTACATATCTTATCTCACATAATCCTCAACAGAACACTGTGTGTTAGGCTTTATTAACAGTATTATCCTCATTTTAACACTCTGAGGATCAGAGAATTTTAATAATAATATTAATAATAATAATAAAGGCATTAGAGTGCCATGAACAAGAATAGTTAACATTTATTGATTATATACTTCTGATGTAATAACCCAACTCTACAAGTTTACATGTAATCTTATGTAACTTTCCCAACAATCCAATAAACTAGGTATTATTATCCCTATTTTACAGAGGAGAAAATTAAGAAAAAGGGAAGATAGGTAATTACCTGAAGGACATGCATCTGGTAAGTAGTGACACCAAGTGAATCTTGTTATTCTGACTTTAGAGTTCATGCTTCTGACCATAATATTCACTGCACAAAATTACTTGTTCAGATAAAACACAGCAAGGCCAGTATTGGGGGTGAAGTCTGTCTGACTATCATATTCTGTTTGTTAAATAGAAAGCTCTGTCCTGCCTCAGGGTCTTTGCTCTTGGTTTGTCTTCCACTTCGAGCTCTGCTCTGCTGACTTTCCCCATGGCTTACAGTTCTGGCTGAACTGGCTCCTTCTCTGGGAGACCTTCTTGGAATGCCTGACCTACGTCTGTTGCCCAGATGTTCACCATCAGTCCAACTTATCTCCTTCATGGCAAGAGCTGTGATCATTTTTTTTCCACTAATGTACATCAGGGTGCCTCTCAATGCTCTGCAGGGAGTGGATGCTCAAAAGTGCGTGTTGAGTGAAAGCGTAAGTGAATAAACCTAACCTTTGTGTGTCACAACTACAACTTTAACTGGTTCACTATGTGACTAATTATGGTATTTTATGGTTTCAAAAGCAACCTAAGCTGTTTGCGTCAGTGCTGAGCAAGTTTTACTTGAGCATCATGGTTTCGTCCAAGTTCTGTTGTTAAAACCTTGAAGAGAAGAAAGGTGCTAAGGATACCATTTTACATCCTTTTCCTACAAGCATAGTTGCTGACTTTTTGGTTCCTAAATGGATTTTTCTGCCTGCTTGGACTTTCAGAACTTGTGTTTTCATTGAAATGTTCACTTTTCTATAAGCTAATAGTACAATGTTGCTTGGGCGACAGCTACAGAATTGACTATCGGAAGGAGAAACTGTCACTTGGAAATCTGCTGAAGAAGAATCTGAAAAATGCACCATCTTTTTCTACACTTCTATAACAATGAAACATTCTATCCCTTAAAAACAAAAGTGTCCTGTATCTCTCTTTGGAGTTCATATGTCTGTACCACATTGACAGAGATTAACTTCAACTTCCATGTGGATCTTGGTGGGTATGAAGATAAAACCAATAAAGCATTTCTTAATTTTTTTTTATTTTTAAGAAAGTTGGAATCTCGCTCTGTCTCCCAGACTGGAGTGTAGTGGCATGATCATGGCTCCCTGAAGAATTACTTTAATGTCCTTTTGCTCCTTCTAATTTGGGGCAGTGGCAGTAGATGGGGGGAGGAAGAGGTAGATGAGATACATGGAACCAAAAGCCCTTCCATAAATCACCCCCAAACTAAGAGTTTTGAGACTGCAAGAGGGCACAGGAAGGAGGGGTGTAAGTAGGAAACGGGTAGGTTAGCAAAGGTACTTTGGTTGGAAACAAAAAAAGAGTGAAAAAAATTGGACATTGATCTAAATATCACTGTATAGAAATTAAAGACTGGGGAGCTCTTTTCTCTCAGGAATGACCTCAATAACCCTCACTACTGCTTATTAAGCACTTACTGTATGCCAATCACTGCTAAATAGTCAACATATCTTAACTCACTAAATCCTTAAGTAATCCTCATGACCTGCAATTCATGGATGAGTACATTATGACATGAAGTGTTAAGGTACTTACCCAGGACATTCAACAATTAAATGCCAGGTCCAGAATTCAAACTCTAGTCTGACTACTATCGAAATCCTTGCCTTCCCAGATTCTACGCTCTTTTTTTTAGAAGACAGGCTCCTGCAGAATTTTAGAGTAAGTTCTTTAAAAAGTTCCCCGTTTTGAAAGCTGAGTAGAGGCTGGCAGAGGAATAAGTGATCTCCCTTCAATCAAAGATGGCTACCTGCAACCTAGTTGGATTTGGACACAAAATGGTATACAAAATCATGTTGAGAGGAAAAAAAAGATTTGAATGAGAAACATAATCTTAAATGTTTCATAAAACAGCACAGAAATTGAGAGAGGGGAATACATGTCATTATATATTTGTTCAAACCCAGAGCATGGAAAACATCAAGAGTGAGCCCCAAGGTGAACTACAGACTGGATGAGTGGGATGTGTCAATTTGATTTTACTAATCACAACAAATATACCTTTCTGGTGGGTCATGTTGGTAATAAAGGAGGCTATGCATTTGCTGGGGGAAAAGATATATGGGAAAACTGTATTTTTGCTCAATTTTTCTATATACCTGAAACTATTCTGAAAAAAAATCAAGCCTTTAAATACAAAACAAAACACCCACAATTAACCAACAATTAAAAAGACAAAGTAAGAACCCAGTGAAGTTCTGTAAAGCACAAGTCTTTGTTGTGGCCACTTGAACCTACTATGGTTCAAATAATGATCCTGAAACCTAACATCAAAGAGTAATCACCAGAGTGACACAATTGTCCCATAAGGTTGATGGCCATCCTGTCCACTAGCCCTATAGTTACAAAAAGGTGTATGTCTGTGTGTGTCTGTGTGTGTGTGTGTGTGTGTGTGTGTGTGTGTGTGTGTGTGTGTGTGTGTGTGAGGGGGTCTTATGTCTGTTAGCACACACACAGAGATGTGCAATACATATGCTGTACTTTAATGTTTGATATTTTAGAAACATGTGATAAAAACACCAAGATATTGTTGGGGTCAAAAACTATTGTGTAGGATATATTATAGAATTTTATCATCAAAACTCTGGGATGGTTGATCTCTGAGAATTTCCTGGTGGTCTCTACTTATTCTGGCCTTAAATTCTGTATGTGTGTGTTTGTATGGGGAGGGAGATTAACTGGGAGGGTCATGAGTCAGGAGAAACCTCAGTTTACCACCACTCTGCCTAGTGGCTGGGCATGATGAACTTTGAGGAAATTGTCTAAGCCTCACCTGAGGTTGGGGAAGAGGCTGCAGTGTCCTGAAGTGGGTGTTTGTGATTGTCTAAATTCAGTGAGTATTCCTAGACCTCTCTGTCCTACATGCTTCCTTGCAGTAGTGACTAAACATCTGGTTCTCCCAGAGACTCCGTGGTCTTGTCAGGCCAGAGCCTGAAGGAATGCCACATTGTAAGGGTCAAGTGCTAAGAACTTAGGGACTGGGAAAAGACCCAGATTGGTGAAACTTACGAGAAACATTATTAAGAGGCAATCAATCTTTTCCTGGTGACATTCTGGCAGGAGTACAGGACCGCTGAGTATGATCACTGGAGGGGTTAGGGCTGGGACAGCCAATATGGGCAGTCCACCTCCCTTTGCGACTGAAGGGTGAGCCGTCTGGGGAAGGAACTTTGGGTGACCTCAAGGAACAACCCATGCGGCCTGGCCTAGGACACCCGTGAGAATGTTCTCTGTTATGTTTATAAACTTTACAAAGTCATGCTCACAGTTATATAACCCCTATGTGGTGCCATAGTTAATGAAGTGCTGGAAGTTAGAAAAATAATGATAATGTTGTTTTGCCCGTGCTAGGCTTTACCATATAAGGGTTAAAGTCAGTGCTAATTTGCTGACACAGGATGCAATCTCCTTGGCACCAGCCACAGGTCAAGTTCATCTTCTACTTCAGGACATTTGTAGAAATCAAATTAATATACAACTATATTAAAGTCATTTCAAAGAAGGAATGCTAATGAGTGACTGAAATTTGTGGCCTGATCCAAAAGCAAGATCATCTCATAAAAGCAGCTATACTAATAATAATTTGCTAACTCAATAGTTTATCCTTGTTTTTATTTTTCATGCATCAATCTGTACTATCAAAGGCCATTTTGCAAAATGCTACCATTCCATCTCTCCCTCCCATAGCTGCTTTCCCAGTTCAGAAAGGACACGTCAGCCTTTTTTTTTTTTGAATCAGAGTCTCACTCTGTCACCCAAGCTGGAAGGCAGTGGTGTGATCATGGGTCACCGCAGCCTCGACTTTCTGGGTTCAGGCAATCCTTCTGTCTCAACCTCCTGAGTAACTGGGAGTACAGCACGTGCCACCATGCCTGGCTAATTATTTTTATTTTTGTAAAGTCAGAGTCTCACTATGGTGCCCAGGCTGGATCAAACTCCTAGGCTCAAGCAATCCTCTCATTTCAGCCTTCCAAAGTGCTGGGATTATGGCTGGGCTCGGTAGCTCAGCCTGTAATCCCGTGCTTTGGGAGGCCGAAGTGAGTGAATTGCCTGAGCCCGCGGGTTCAAGACCTGCCTGGGCAACTTGGCAAGACCTCAACTCTATAATGAATCAAAAAATTAGCCGGGTGTGGTAGCGTGTGCCTGTAGTTCCAGCCACTTGGAAGGCTGAGGTGGAAGGATCGCCGGAGCCCAGCAGAGGTCGAGGCTGTGGTGGCTGGGAGCGTGCCACTGTACTCCAGTCTGAGCGACAGAGTGAGACTACAAGTCAAAAAAAAAAAAAAAAGTGCTGGGATTGTAGTCATGAGCCACTGTGCCCAGCTACCCAGCTATATCTGTCTTTTTGCTGTCTTTCTAAATCTTACCTTTTAAATAAATCATAATAATAAACCTTGAGTACTTTTCTTCTGTATATCCATTTCTTACCATATCACCACACATACACACAATGCTTAAATGTTGCTTTGCACATAGTAGGCATTCCATAAATGTTGGCTGAGTAAATGTAACAAATCCATACAACCATTTGCTGATAAAAGATTACTCTTTAATCCGAAGTAGAACCTGGAGGTATAAGTCAATATTTAATTAAAGAACTAATAGTTGTGTTAAACCTAATGAATTGTTGTATTTACAAATGTCATAACATTTCTCTCTTAAGAGTTCACAGAGGGATTTTAATGACCAAAGAAGTACTCAGGTCAGTAAAGTATTTGGAGAACTATAAAAATATTGTTTCAGTTGGATGAATAAAACATTATATAAAATAATAAATGGCTGTAGCTGAATCCTTACATCCAAAATATTCCATTTTATAAACATATAGTGAGGAAAACAATATGATTGTGATATTCAAATATATTCAAGATAACAATATGTTCTTTTTTTCATTTTCTCAGAGGACAAAGTATTCACTAAAATCATTTTTGGGGTATTGAAATAATAACATTTAAAATATTTACAGTATTTATTAACATTTTTAAGAGGTAATATTTTAAGAATTTTGATCTTTTGATCGGGTTTCTACCTAGATACTTTAGCTCTAGAGAAATTCCTCAAAACAGAAAAAATGAAATAAACCTTTTTTTTTTTTTTTTTTTTTATGAGACGTACAAGACTGGTTACAAGATGAATAAAACTCATAAAAAGAAAATAAAACAACGAAATATCAAATTGAACAAGATAAGAATTATGATGTTATTTCACCTTTTATCATCTCAGATATGAAAATTTAAAAATCCTCCAATTTTCCTTTGAAAGAAAAATAAGCATATAAAATGTCAACAAGCCTTCTCTTAAATTTTTAACAGACTCATAAAAAAGTAAACTGCAAAAAAACTTGAGAAACATTTTGCATATGATTACCATAAAGTTGTTTCACTTCCGGAAAACTCAGAATAGTACTGCACATGTTCTGTGTAGCATCGCAGAGGGGCCAGTGCCAAGGAAGAGAACTGCACATTTCAGAGTTCTTCTATCAAAAATAATGTTTTATATCATTATAATTGAGTATCTCCTTAGATTTTCAAGCCATAAGTTTTGCGGGACCTACCACTTACACCCTGAAAGAGAACTGTGGCATTTTCCAAAACATTTCATGTTAATTTCCTCTACAGGTGTATCTCTTGTTAACTTCTCTGGTGTTTCAGGACAGGGGGTGGGCCATTAGTTTTTCATTTGAGGTTGGAACAGGACTCACACCAGAATTAACTGCATGATTTTTTTTCCTGGTACATATGCAAGAGTCAATTAATCAAGAGGGAACAGAATTCAGATTCATATCAAATGTAGGAGGCTGGGGAATATTTCAATTTTTTCTATAAACTTGCAATAACCTGTTATTTTACTTAACCCACTCCTCAAAACCTCTACAAGAAAATCTATTTTCATTTTTCTGAGTAAAATGGTGGGTGAACGGAGGCAAGAGATAAGTCTAAAAGCAAAACCAGAAAAAAAAAAAGCCTTTTTGCCCCAGGAAACGCTAAACCAACACCCTTTCCTCCCTTCAACCCACAAAACACCCTCACTACTCAGACTGAAGTATGCCTTTCTTACAAGTATTTTGGCTGTTTTATGCTACTTATGCGGCAATGAGTCAAATGAGATTTTGTAAATCTTATGTAATGCTCCATAGCTTTAATACATGTTAAATATGATTATGCTACTGATTAGGACTTTTTTATGTTTAGGGATAATTATTACAGCTATTTCAGCTGTGGGCAATTATCTTACTTCTGGAAGTCCAATATGGAGTTATTTCCCTTATCCAGAAAACCAGGAAACCAAGATTTTGTTTTAAAAAGATGATTCTTCTTTCTTGCTTGCCACCCATTCAGACTGTGCTGGTAGCCTGTTATTCACCATAAGTTGCATCAGTCACATCACAATCTCTTGGATGCCAGAAATGGATGAGGATGGCTCCATTGAGAGCACTGAGTGGAGCAAGTGAGAGCAATTAAGCTATTTACACTCAGCTACAGAAAATACCCAGTTAGAAAAGTATAAGAAAATGTTAAACCCAAGAAACGATGTCTTTTAGCAAAAAATTATGGCTATAGGAAAATCTCAAAATTCATTATTTGATAAAACAGGCAAGAGACAGAAGTGGCCATGTATGACTGTGACTGGCCCTGCCACCTGGCTAACCCCGACCTCAAGTATTCAGTGTAAGAACAATGTTCACAGATGCAGTGAATTAGCTACACTTTACCTACAGCCAATTACTTATTCATAGTACCATGTCTTTCACACATGAACTTGGTTATATATCATTTGTTTCCCTTTAATTGTGCTCATCTTCAAACAAATCATGGCAAGAAGAACAGCTGTGTTTCTTATCTTAGAGGTATGACTCTCCATCTTGGTCTCTTTACCTGATTGGAATCCTATTAGAATAATTTGTTTTTAGTAAAAAAAGAAAAAAAAAACTACTTTAAAAATTATATAGACCAAAAAAACCAAATATGAAACATATTAGTATCTATCCCACTTTCCCTCATGCAAGAAGATGAAAACAATTGAGCTGGAAGGTGAATGAAAGGTGTACACTATATTATTTTAAAATCTGGGTCATATTTGATATTTGGCATCATCTTTACATTAATATTTATCCTTTTATGGAAACAATTTTTAGGAGTTTTTAGTCAACAGGGCATAGACGACAATTCTTGAAAATGCCTTGGACAACAAATTCACAGTGGTGCTCAGACTTGAAATATTCAAAGTTCACAGTGTTGCATTATCATCCTGAAAAGAACCTATGTATCATGCAGCATAGGTGAATTTTTCTAGATGTAGCCATGATACTAAAGAGGCAAATTAGTATATTCCAGGAACAAGGCCTCAAGAAAAAAGACAAGGTATGCTTGAAGGTGGAATGTGCGAGAATTGACATTTTCTTCTAACTCTACAACTTATATAATGAGTTGGACCTCAAGGCAAATAGAAAAAGAGAGCTACCACCTGTGATGGAGATGGATAAAGGGCATCTCAAGAGTGAACTGAATACAGGAGACGTAAATGAATGCAGGTCAACTACAAACATTTGCAATAGTTGGAGGATATGTTTTTCCTTCTTGGGGAAATATGCATCTTTTTTAATCTCAGTGGAGAAGGGAGAATCATCACACAACGTTTTAAAAGTGTGCAGTACCTAACTTTTTCAGAAATTAAACAAGGTGGAGAGATAAACTTTAATATTGTATATCTTGAAAAGCATTTTTTTTTGTAGACATCTTCAAGTCACATTGCTTTTACAGTGTACTTTTCTGATGGCCTTTGAAGACTAAAATTTCTTTTATGAACAGTATTTTAGTATGAATATTATGACTTATTATTTAATTAAGAATTAACATTTAAATAACCTAATTAAGAATTCTGAACAAATAATAACTATATTTTACCTTCTTAACATTTATATATACATACAGGCAAATATGCACACATAAACAAATTAACAAATAAATTATTCTGGAATATTGTAATTACTTAAGACCTTTTGAAACACCCCAATAGAAAAAGATCTTTTCTTCCTTTCTATAGTATAAAGCTCTCTTATAACGTTGAGTCCACAGTCTTTCATTAGTGCTTTTGTGTACATGACTGGTTGCCAGAGAAAACCATAAGCTCTCAGAAGTTCTCTTTCTGAAGATTACCACAGTTTTTAGACTGTAACCACAGAATAACAATTAATAATGTGTGATGAATAAATAAATTAATGTAGATAACTTTTTATTCTTCTAAGGGTTATCAGATTAGTCTCATAATTTCTTTAGTGGCATTTAGTTTCTAAATATTAAACTGAAGTTTTAAAAATTAGTAGCTCAAATAACTGTGGCCAAAATATAGAGGGTTGGTATAAGTAAAAGCATCATTTTAAATATGAGGCACTTTTCAAGCTATATCAAGACTCACTGCTAATTTATTTTTTTAGTAATGTTTCTATCAAAAAATGAAACCCAGATGTCCCCAAATGAGAGAATTGTTAAGCGAAGTGAGATATGCCCTTGCAATTAAATGTCTCATACCAATTAAAATTTTTCTTTTGAGGAATTTTCAATGATTTGTGGAAAATTTTATGCTTTGTTTTGCAGAGAAAAAAAGCAGAATGTGAGATTAAATATACAGCTCTATCGCAATTTTGCTATGAAGAAGAAGAAGGGAAGAAAACATATAATTGAGATTTTCATGTAGGAGCATTTGGGGTGAATTTTATTCTTTATATATTTCTGTAGCTTTAAAAATTTATGTAATAAGTGCATAACAGTTAATGGAAAAGTTACAGAATTGTGGGGGAGAAGGTGAATCTGAATGACAAAGAAAGCAAAAAAAAAAAAAAAAAAATCTGTTTTTCATTAGGGAAATTCCAAAGTGACTAAGATAGCAAATGTCAGAACCATAGCAATAAAGATGTTACAAATGGAATAAAGCTTTTGAAAACATTTGAGTTTTCTCTACCAAATATCCTCTATTCTAAGAGGCACATTTTAACATTCACCTAAAACCACTCTGAAGTTGATGCCCTAAATTTCTTTTTCTTTTTTTCATCCAAAAGCTGTTAGTAAACTTCACAATAGCTTTGTAAAGAGTTGATATTGTAAAGTCTGAATTGCCAGGCATAATTCTCAGTTCTCTTTGCCCATCTGACTGCCTTCTTCCTTTCCTCTCTCTCCCCACTCCCCTTCTTCCTTCCTTCTTTTCTTCCTCCCCCTCCTTCTCCCTCTCCCTCCCTCCTTTTCTCACTTCCTCCTTCCTTTCCTCCCTTCCTTCTTTGCGTCCTAATTAAATGCCCATCCGGCACAAGGTACCCTGTGTGGAGTGAATGGTATAGTGTAAATACAACGCGATTCCGTTTCTCAAGAAGCTAGCAGTCTAGTGAGGAGCAGTCACTGTTAGGAAGGCAGACTAGTCCAACAAAGTGTGGGGAACTGAGAGAGGAGATGATGCAGGACACTGTGGGGGCATGTAGAAGGGCTCCAGACCCAGAGAAGCTTCCCAGAGTAAGGTTGAAGTAGAGACCTGAAATTAGCAAGGTGAGGGCAGTGAGGTGGAGAGCAGTCCCAAGAAGAGTGAACATATATTCAAAGTCCTGCTGTGAGAGTAGAGAGATGTGTCAGAAAGCAGAGAGAGAGAGAGAGAGAGAGAGAGAGAGAGAGAGACAGACAGAGACAGACAGAGAGAGAGAGAGAGAGACAGACAGAGACAGACAGAGAGAGAGAGAGAGAGAGAGACAGAGAGAGAGAGACAGAGAGACAGACAGAGAGACAGAGAGACAGACAGAGAGACAGACAGACAGAGAGAGAGAGACAGAGAGACAGAGAGACAGACAGAGAGACAGAGACAGAGAAAGAGACAGAGAAAGAGACAGACAGAGAGACAGAGAGACAGACAGAGAGACAGACAGACAGAGAGAGACGGAGAGAGACGGAGGGAGAGGGAGAGACGGAGGGAGAGACGGAGGGAGACCGGAGAGACGGAGGGAGAGACAGAGACAGAGGGAGAGACAGAGACAGAGACAGAGACAGAGACAGAGACAGAGGGAGAGACAGAAGGAGAGACAGAGACAGAGGGAGAGACAGAGGGAGAGGGAGAGACAGAGGGAGAGGGAGAG